>NC_079429.1:18636763-18676763 GCF_026213295.1 Gadus chalcogrammus | reverse complement strand
TCACAACACACCCCCATCAGCACACACTGTAGACCTTCATAACACACCCCATCAGCACCTCTAGTTACATACTGTAGACCTGAACCCATCTAGAACTCTAGCCACATACTGTAGACCTGAACCCATCTAGAGCTCTAGTTACATACTGTAGACCTGAACCCATCTAGAGGTCTAGTCACATACTGTAGACCTGAACCCATCTAGAGCTCTAGTTACATACTGTAGACCTGAACCCATCTAGAGCTCTAGTCACATACTGTAGACCTGAACCCATCTAGAGCTCTAGTTACATACTGTAGACCTGAACCCATCTAGAGCTCTAGTCACATACTGTAGACCTGAACCCATCTAGAGCTCTAGCGATATACTGTAGACCTTTACAGATCAGTAAGGGTTACCTTAACGACTAAATGTAGTTTTATGTGTCTGCTCTATCTATTCCTAGAACATGAAATACTTTAAACCTTACCTCATTCAGAGGAGGAGAGGAAACTCCTGCTGGCTGATACTAAACACAAGGAAAGAGGAGATGTTGAATGAATATGTTCCCGAGAAGCTTAACCCTCTATCGGATGTGCCTCACATAGCCAAATGTCCTTTCGCCAACATTTCCTTTGTATTTAGAAGAAAAATTCAAATTTCTCAATTAAAAATATAATTCATCCCTCTATCAAGGAACCTCATCACTCCACCATTATGGAAGGACCTACTGGCATCCAACACAATACAGGCCAGGTCACCTTACACCACACATGCCAATGCAGGACACCTTACACAATACAGGCCAGGCCACCTTACACAATAACGGCCAGGACAGGACACCGTAGTTGATCTGCAACCGCACGGTTTAAAGGTGTCTGCTGAATGACCAAAGTTAAGTAAGGGAAGTTGCCATGGAGATGGCTGAGGGGGGTACCTGAGCTGGGAGGGGCCGGTCCTGCTTGGAGGACTGGTGGCTCTTGGTCTCATGGAAGGTTCCGTAGGAGAGCAAGTCCGGGCTATCGATGTCAAAGATGGCCTTGACTCTCGGGAGGGCGGCTAAGTCTCGGTAATCAACCACCTGGTCGTCTACTTTAGCCTGGGGTTCGAGGAGAGGGAGGGGTTGGAGGGTCGGGGTTAGGGTGAGGGTTCAAAGGTCACTATGAGGAAATTCCGTTTTCTTTCTCCCATGGATACATCGTCAAGCAGAATCCTGGAACTGGACGGAATGTGTTGCTGTTTATGCTAATCTACTGACTCCAAACACAGACACTCTTACTTTACCGCAAGAATACCTAAACAACAAATCATCAACAGCCAAAACTGGGACTTTACTGCCGAATGCTGTCCCTGAGATTCATGGTTGTCAGGATTGTCTGGTGGATTAAAGAAGGCTAACCAGGAAAACCAGGGTTCTACTGGGATTATGGTTTGTCTGGATGCTGACATTCAGATGAGATGTGGTAGGTTTATTGGGCTTCACTCGAATTCAATTAGATTTATCTCGATTTGTACACTGTACACTACACCAGTGTTTTACTGGTTTAAAGAGGTTCCAGTGGTTCTTGTAAGGCAGCCATTTTTTTTGAGGAAAACATCTAGTGTGTAGCTGTTTATCTCTTTCATTAGAAGAAATTAGTGTTCCCGCAATCCTTCAAGGTAGCTGCAAGAAGGGTGTTTGGATTTAAATATATAAGGCAAAAGTAGATGGAAAGTCTTTAAATTCATTATTTCTGTTGTTCTTTCTACATGCTAAGTGGTGTCTAAGTGGCTTCTGTGGATCAATCGGGGGATGGGGGAGAATGTTCAGAAGGGGGGGTCCTGTGTGGATGAAGGACAGATGAAGATCACAAAATCAGCCCTGATGTTTCGGCTTTTAGCAAGAGAAGTAAACAAGCCAGAGTTAGACATGCCATAAGCAGGTCACAAAAACATTACAGTGAGTACAAATTTAAACAAATACACATTTAAACAAGTAAAAAAGGACACAATATTTTACACAACGAGCCAGACGTGTTCACGGGTCTGGTCTGCCTTGAGCCACTGTTTGAGATGGATCTTAAAGTTGGATCAGTAGGGTGCTGCTGACGGCACAGTTTTTCTCTATGTGGCCCCTCACAGGTCTCTATTGGTGGCCCTGGGGCCAACGCCCGTGTTAGCCCTGTTTAATACATAATTTAAAGGAGGTGGGGTTAGCCCATCGAAAGCCTTAAACATAAAAGCAGCATACCATACTTTTAGAAAATGAAGCTGCAGTTTGTTGTATCCTCATTTATGAACCAAAATCGTCGCTGAGGCTTATTTTCCGGAGCGGTTCATAGGCTGCTTTTTCAAACACAGACTTCAAAGATCAAAATCTGCAACGTTTTCAGTGAATTGAGTTTGAGTGAGAAAACATGAGGTAACTAATGCCGTCACAATGATAAGCCTATATGCTCCTCTACATTAGAGAGCAAGAAGATCACCTTGTAAAGAGATAAACATTGTCATCACGAGTCAAAACCGACTAAAAAACAGGGAAGACAGTTCTCCACATCGTGCTATCAGTTCATGAGCAGTCATTCAAGGCCTCTGCGTCTAAACTAATTGTTTGCAAAATGAAAAGATTTCAATGTTGAAACTAAAAGTTGTTGCCGGAACGAAAAAACGTTGTGGCAGAAATAGCTGGTTTTGCTTAAAATGTTGTTAAATGTTGTTAAATGAAATTTTGTGTTCTGCTGCTAAAAACTTCTACATCATTATTTTTTTCATTTAATAGTAGTGATCACTTCTACACTCAAATAATAGTTCTAAGTATTGACTTTTATTTTTCCATGTGTTCTGATGTATGATCTGTTGTGATGGTGTTCAGTGTCAGCAGGGTTCCTGGTGGTCCTGTATTGTGGAAGCCAGTGTGTTGGATGGTCAGTGTCAGCAGGGTTACTGGTGGTCCTGTATTGTGGGATGCCAGTGTGTTGGATGGTCAGTGTCAGCAGGGTTCCTGGTGGTCCTGTATTGTGGAAGCCAGTGTGTTGGATGGTCAGTGTCAGCAGGGTTCCTGGTGGTCCTGTATTGTGGGGTGCCAGTGTGTTGGATGGTCAGTGTCAGCAGGGTTCCTGGTGGTCCTGTATTGTGGGGTGCCAGTGTGTTGGATGGTCAGTGTCAGCAGGGTTCCTGGTGGTCCTCTAGTGTACCGCTCTAATCCTCACTCACGTAGATGCAGTGACCTGGGGAGGTGGCCACGGCGGAGCCCGGCCGGGATGAGAGGCTCTCCGTCGAAGACCTGGTCGCCTGCGGGGAGAAAGAGCTAGCTGTTTCTAGCAGAACATGGAGGGACTAAGGCCCGGAGACGGATACCTGATTCAAATTGCATAAATGTTAATTATGGTTGGACTTCGCAATCAGGAAAACATGTCAGTTTCATGTGTAAGTTCATGTAAGTTCAACTCAACATGGATGACATTGTATTTTAACGTCCGCTACCCCTCTGCTCCCTCCTCCCTATACCCTCTGCTCCCTCCTCCCTATAACCTCTGCTCCCTCCTCCCTATACCCTCTGCTCCCTCCTCCCTATACCCTCTGCTCCCTCCTCCCTATACCCTCTGCTCCCTCCTCTCTCCTCCCTATACCCTCTGCTACCTCCTCCCTATACCCTCTGCTCCCTCCTCCCTCCTCCCTATACCCTCTGCTCCCTCCTCCCTATACCCTCTGCTCCCTCCTCCCTATACCCTCTGCTCCCTCCTCCCTATACCCTCTGCTCCCTCCTCCCTATACCCTCTGCTCCCTCCTCCCTCCTCCCTATACCCTCTGCTCCCTCCTCCCTATACCCTCTGCTCCCTCCTCCCTATACCCTCTGCTCCCTCCTCTCTCCTCCCTATACCCTCTGCTCCCTCCTCCCTATACCCTCTGCTCCCTCCTCCCTATACCCTCTGCTTCCTCCTCCCTCCTCCCTATACCCTCTGCTCCCTCCTCCCTATACCCTCTCCTCCCTCCTCCCTCCTCCCTATACCCTCTGCTCCCTCCTCCCTATACCCTCCTCCCTATACCCTCTGCTTCCTCCTCCCTCCTCCCTATACCCTCTGCTCCCTCCTCCCTATACCCTCTCCTCCCTCCTCTCTCCTCCCTCTACCCTCTGCTCCCTCCTCCCTATACCCTCTGCTCCCTCCTCCCTATACCCTCTGCTCCCTCCTCCCTATACCCTCTGCTTCCTCCTCCCTCCTCCCTATACCCTCTGCTCCCTCCTCCCTATACCCTCTCCTCCCTCCTCCCTCCTCCCTATACCCTCTGCTCCCTCCTCCCTATACCCTCCTCCCTATACCCTCTGCTTCCTCCTCCCTCCTCCCTATACCCTCTGCTCCCTCCTCCCTATACCCTCTCCTCCCTCCTCTCTCCTCCCTATACCCTCTGCTTCCTCCTCCCTATACCCTCTGCTCCCTCCTCCCTATACCCTCCTCCCTATACCCTCTGCTCCCTCCTCCCTATACCCTCTCCTCCCTCCTCTCTCCTCCCTATACCCTCTGCTCCCTCCTCCCTATACCCTCTGCTCCCTCCTCCCTATACCTTCTGCTCCCTCCTCCCTCCTCCCTCCTCCCTCCCTCCTCCCTCCTCCCTCTACCCTCTGCTCCCTCCTCCCTCCTCCCTCTACCCTCTGCTCCCTCCTCCCTCCTCCCTATACCCTCTGCTCCCTCCTCCCTATACCCTCTCCTCCCTCCTCCCTATACCCTCTGCTCCCTCTACCCTCTGCTCCCTCCTCCCTCCTCCCTATACCCTCTGCTCCCTCCTCCCTCCTCCCTATACCCTCTGCTCCCTCCTCTCTCCTCCCTATACCCTCTCCTCCCTATACCCTCCTCCCTCTACCCTCTGCTCCCTCCTCCCTCCTCCCTCTACCCTCTGCTCCCTCCTCCCTATACCCTCCTCCCTCTACCCTCTGCTCCCTCCTCCCTATACCCTCTGCTCCCTCCTCCCTCCTCCCTCCTCCCTATACCCTCTGCTCCCTCCTCCCTCCTCCCTATACCCTCTGCTCCCTCCTCCCTCCTCCCTATTCTTCTCCCAGCCATTGAGAAGCACGCAGTCAAGCAGAACACATCTATCAATGAAATCAATAGTTTTATCTCATGGTGTCGTATTTCTAACTGTACCGCATAATTATGAATCCCACCACAGGGCCCGCCCACGCTGCTCAGATTCATGTTGTGATTGGCTGGTGGCGCAACTATAGAGATGGTTAAGTTTAGGTACTAGCTTAGAGATTGTTAAGCCTATTTATTAGGTTACAGAAGGTTAAGTGGTACGGTTATAAGGTTAGAGGAGGTTAAGTGGGTTAGGTATTAGGTTAGAGGTGGCTCGTTTAGGTATTAGGTGAGAGATGGTTGTAACTTCTGGCCAGCCCATCACTACTGATTCTGGGCAGCACTGGCGGAGCTCATCCGGACCTGGTAGGGCTCAATAACCACCACCGTCCCACCCTCCTGAGTCCGGAGGTACTTAACATGCTCCAAGGGAAGGACATGGATAAGGACAAGAGCTTTTTTTTTTATGTGTATTTAAAGATTTATTTTTGAAGGTTTTATCCTTTTGATATGACAGAAAGTATGACAGAAAGGCATGGGAAAGAGAGGGGAAGACAAGCAGACACCAAGGGACCATGGGCAGGAATCTAACCCCGGTCGCTGTGGTAAGGACTGGGACTTAATGGTACGCGCTCTACCCAGTGAGCCGCGGGGACGCCCCAATAGAGACTTTTAATGAGACTTTGAGTTGTTGTTCTCACTTGATCTCAATATAAGAAGGCACACACTCACTTCAAACCACGTTCTCTGTATTGATGACCTGCTAGTTATGCATTACTATGCTAGCTATGATCACCTGCTAATTTGCAGCTTGTTAGCCTGGCGGGAGTGCTAGTTCTCTGGTCAATGTGGTTACAAGCAAACAAATCATCGTAGCCTACATGCCATGCTGTGGAACCCGGGCACTGTTAATGCCTTGCTCTACTAGACAGGGAATGGAACCCTTAACCCTGGCAGTGTTAATGCCTTGCGAGAGCCCCGGTTCCCCAGAACAAAGAACACACGAGGGCGCCGTTCTCCAGAACGCAGAACACAAGAATGTGCCGGTTCTCCAGAACACAGGACACACAAGGCTGCCGGTGTCAAACATGCAAACCGACACCAACAACATGCAAAACCAACAACCTTCACCCTTACGGGGGTGACAGTAACAGGCCACATGAGGGTGAAGGTGCACTGCTCAAAGGTACCTAAACCCTGCCCAGGAGGAACGGTAGAGGACCCAACCTGCTACCACCAATCTGCTCTGGTTCACCAGCCACAGCAGCATGAAACGCGACTATCTTTGGTTTAGTTTTGCAAGGCATACGCAGGCAGAGGCTAGCTAGCTAGTTAGCCATGCTACTACCATGCTAACACAGAGTTACTAGCCAGGGTTGACCTGTAGTTCAGACGGGGGGAAGAGGTAATGGAGACTGGGGGTTGTGGACCTCTAGGAGGGAAGAGCAGAGACACCAGACACTTCTTAACCTCTCATTATAAAAGAAGGCCTCTGATCACATATCACACTAGCATGACACTCATAAAGTGAACTATGAAGGGTCCATGGTAAATAAACAATAGAGTAAACTCAAATATGAATTAACATAGACTATTGTCCCACTTTTTAGGAGTTGGATTAGGAACTAAACAGAATTTATAACAAAGGGTTAAATTAAGGTTGTAACTAGGGTGTAAACAATGGTCTAATTAAGGGTGTAAATAAGGTGTAAATAAGGGTTTAATTGAGTGTGTAACTAAGGTGTTAATAAGGGTTTAATTTAGGGTGCAATTTAGGGTTTAACCCTGTTTTAACTAAGGGTTGAATTAAGGGTGTAACTAGGTGTCCGACAGGTGTCCGACAGGTGTCCGAAAGGTGTCAGACAGGTGTCAGACAGGTGTCAGACAGGTGTGTGGACTGACCCTGGAGCGGGTGTCTCCACTGCTGCTGCTCCTGCAGTCGGGGTGCCACATGACGGAGGCTGAGGAGAGGAGGGGTAGATCACATTAGGGTCGGTTCAGCTCCCAGGGGCCTACTAGGACTCCCCTAATCAAGTGTCCACACAGCGTCTAACAGTGACCTTTGGGGAACTCCCATACATCATACATCACGTCATTCAGGAGCTGGTAGGGCTAAGTGCTGCCTTGCTCAAGGATGCCTTGAGCATCACACCAACGTTGGTGTGAGAGAGACATGCTCTCAAATGTGTGTCTCTCTCTCACCTTGTAGGAACATCTCTTCTCCTTCTCTGAAGAGAAGGTCACATCTGCAGCATTGAGCACAGCTTGGGTGGAAGTGTCTATCTCCAGCCTGAAACCCAGTGAAGATGGACAACATCAACATAACACTCCTAGTGACATCACTATGCGTCCAGCTGCAGTGTACTGGACATGTTAACATGAGGACATTGAACTAGAGGGAGCTTCTTGTTATTCTAGGTTCCTCTCGAGGTTCTTAGAGGTAAGGTCCCACATCTGAAAACATTTTTGAGTTCTTCTTCTGTGATGGAGCTCTTCAGCAACATGATGACATCACTGCAGTGTGCTGATGTCATCTCAGCCCGGCCCTATGAAGACATCCTGAAAGAATGAGCGAACATTCCCCCAGTGGTCTGGTTGTTATGGAAACATACAGACTTTCATTCTCTGGTCCGGTTGTTGTTCTGTGTGTGTGTGTGTGTGTGTGTGTGTGTGTGTGTGTGTGTGTGTGTGTGTGTGTGTGTGTGTGTGTGTGTGTGTGGTGTGTGTGTGTGTGTGTGTGTGTGTGTGTGTGTGTGTGTGTGTGTGTGTGTGTGTGTGTGTGCGTCTGTTAGTGTGTCTGTGTGTTTTGTCTTAACACCTCCAAACAGATGCACACATTCACACATACACACACACAGAGACAAACACACCTACACACACACACACACACACACACACGTACATATATTTTAAAAAGTGTGAAATGGACATCATATTGTTGTATTAGATTACTTGTGGCGTCAGTAAAGCAGTTGCCAGCTAAGGTCTACTCAATCACTACCGTCCTCACTCTTCTTATCATTCATATGTTCTCATATTATTACACAGGAAGACATGAGAAAGTTCTTACCTCTACTGCTCATTTCACTCCAACCACCCTTCCTAGTGCTCCTCTGGCTCCTCTCTCTCTACCTCCTCTCTTGTGCTGGTCTCTCTCTGTTCCTCCCTGCCTCCCCAGCCCGCTTCTATCTCCACAAACTCCTCTCCTCACTCCCCTAACTCCCCTGCTCACTCTCTCTCTGCTGATCTATCTCTCACTATTCCTCCCTGCCTCGCCCCTCTTCTCTCTCTCTCTCTCTCTCTCTCTCTCTCTCTCTCTCTCTCTCTCTCTCTCTCTCTCTCTCTCTCTCTCTCTCTCTCTCTCTCTCTCTCTCTCTCTCTCTCCCGCCTTACTCTCTCCCTCTCTCAATCTATCTCTCTCCCAGCCTTACTCTCCCTCTCTCTCTCCCTCCCAGCATTACTCTCCCCCTCTCTCCCTCTCCCTCAGCCTTACTCTCCCCCTCTCTCCATCCCCCCAAGCCTTACTCTCTCCCTCCCGGCCTCTTTATCCATCTCTCCCTTCCTCCTCTCTCTCTAAGACAGGCTTAGAGAGCGATATAGAGGGAGGGGAGAGGAGAGCAAGAGAGAGAGAGACAGAGAGACCCTCCCTCTCTGTAGGGACTCTCCAACCAGATGTTTACACACACACACACACACACACACACACACACACACACACACACACACACACACACACACACACACACACACACACACACACACACACACACACACACACACACACACACACACACTTCATCAACACACACAACATGTGGTAGATCCTTGTGTTGGTTCATACAGTGTGTTGATTCTCTTCTCTAGAATGTTCTCTGCTTTGCCCTCTAAGCCTACCATGGCCGCTGAAATGATTTCTCGAATGATAACGAGAATGACCACATCTTTGGAAGGATCTCTAGAAAGTGAAACATAAAGCCAATCCTCGCTCAAATGTTCTCTAGAAAGTGAAATATAAAGCTATCTATTCTGCAATGTTCTAGAATGTTAATGTACATTTTCTGCAGAATGTCCTCACCTCTAAAACCTTGCCCATGATGAACTGATTACAGGCGTCACACTGGACCCCAAACTGGACCTGGTAGTCTCTCTCACAGTAGGGCAGTCCGTTTCTGAAACATAGCAGAGTGATAGCAGAGAAGAGAACTGCTTTTAAAGCTGGATTAATTCAGATTCAACTCATTTTCAAAGCATTTTTTTAGTGTCTGAAAAACAAGTGATGTTTCCATGGCCAGCCATGGAGTTTGAGAGGCCAGCCAGGAGAGACAGGGCGACGGTCTCCCCCCTACCTGCTGATGTACTCCCCGGTCAGCAGGCGGTGGCAGGTGGAGCACTTGAAGCAGCCCAGGTGCCACTGGCCCTCCAGCGCTAGCAGAGCCTGGCCGTTCTTTATGTCCATCCCGCAGCCCACACAATCTGCACACACACACACACACACACACACACACACACACACACACACACACACACACACACACACACACACACACACACACACACACACACACACACACACACACACACACACACACACACACACACACAGACACACACGCACACATATGCACACACAAACACACACTCACACACACACGTATGCACACACACAGTTGGAGAAGGAGTAGTTATTGCTATGGTTATTAATTGTTATGATGTTATTGTTTCTATGGTGACTCACATTTGGAGAAGGAGTAGTTACTGCTATGTTTACTAATTGTTATGATGTTATTGTTTATATGGTAACTCACTGTTGGAGAAGGAGATGTCGTTGGAGACGGAGGGGTGGGGCTGGATACAGCAGTGCTGACACAGACACTCCTTCCTGTTGAAGGTGACACGGTCACCGGTGGGAAACGGACGTCTGGAGCACACAGCCACAACACAAACAACCACAACGTTATGTTAGCACAATAACATCTGACACACCGTTATGTTAACACATTAACATCGGACACAACGTTATGTTATCCGGTTAACATCTGACACAACGTTATGTTAACACAACTGCCACCACCACAACGTTATGTTAACATAAACCCAACACAACCACAACGTTATGTTAACATAAACATGTGACACAACCGCATCGTTATGTTCATCCATAAACATATAACGATGCAGACCTTTAATCATCTAAAGCCGCGTAACCTTCAGTACATCCCAGCTCCACATTCAGCCTGGTGCCTCAGACCAGAGATGTGCTGGTGAAGCAGCCTCCAGCGGGCGGAGGAGATACCGCTGTCCTTCATCATCTGGACTACGGGTTGCGGCTGGTTGACCTCTGAACCCCGGGTGTGGTGCGGGGCGTCCTACCTGCAGGAGGTGCAGACGAAGCAGGCCGGGTGGTAGGCCTTCCCCAGGGCGGTGACCACCTCCCCCTCCACATACTCCCCACAGCCCTGGCAGCGCGTCCCGTGCAGACGCTGGTAGTCCAGCGTGCAGAGGTAGTCCCCGCTGCGCAGGAAGGAGCCCCCGCGGGACAGGTCACAGCCACACACTGGGGAAACACACAGATTAATCTCTGACACACTGTGGACGCACATAGAGACACACTGGGGACACACATAGAGACACTGTGGACGCACATAGAGACACACTGGGGACGCACACAGACACACTGGGGACACACACAGAGACACTGTTGACGCACACAGAGACACTGGGGACACACATAGAGACACACTGGGGACACACACAGAGACACTGTGGACGCACACAGAGACACTGGGGACACACACAGAGACACTGTGGACACACATAGAGACACTGTGGACGCACACAGAGACACACTGTGGACGCACACAGAGACACTGGGGATACACATCGAGACACACTGGGGACACACATAGAGAGACTGTATACACACAGACATATATACATTGTATACACACACACACACACACACACACACAAAAACACACACACACACACACACACACACACACACACACACACACACACACACACACACACACACACACACACACACACACACACACACACACACACACAGACACTGTATACATAGACATATAGACACTGTGTACACACACACACACACACACATCCATACAGACCCTATATACACACACACACACACACACACACATATAAATCCATATAGTGCGTTGGATACGCACACATACACACACACACACACACACACACACACACACACACACACACACACACACACACACACACACACACACACACACACACACACACACACACACACACACACAACACACAAAGACCGCGGGGCAGTTGTCCCCTCACCGTCGGCCTCACGAGTTGATCACCTGGGCTTTAAGGGTCTATTCATCCCCTCCGCCCCCCTGAATCCCTGCTGTAACCTCACAAGCGGTTGTTGTTGTGAGCCTACGACAAAGTGCTTCTCCGGTGTGCCTATTGTTAAGAGAGTTCAAGACGTTTCTCCACCTTCTTTTTCGGCGTGAAACCTGTGTTTTTGTGAGTGCTCATTACTTCAGTAAATAAGATATTTCGTTTACAACGCATCGCTGGTTGCTGCTCCTTCTTTTCGCTCGCATTTGAGTCCACTCCTCACCCCACCGTAACAGGAAGGACGTGCATCAGTTGAACACTATTATGGTGCATTATGGCTATCAAGTAGTGCACTATGTTGGAAACACATTTGGGGCAACACGGGACCTTTAACCTTCTGCATTATAAATCGAACATTCGCCATCAAATATTATAATTGACTAATGTCACGTGAGCCCGATCTGCATATGAGGTGACCCCGACCCACAGGATGGGAGCCCCGGTAGGCAGCTCTGGCTACCATGGCTAACGGTGCTCACCTGTGCAGGTGAAGCAGTTGAGGTGGAAGTGTCTCGCCTGGACCCTCAGCACCTCCCCCTTACACATCTCCCCGCAGCGGAAACACTGGACCCTCCTCCTCTCAGGCGCCGGAGGAGGAGGCGCAGCGTGGTTCTGGTAGGCTGGAGGAGAGGAGAGCAGGGGAGGACGATGTGGAGGAGAGGGGGAGGAGAGAGGAGGAATAGAAGCAGAGGGGGAGGAGAGGAGAGTGGAGAGGGGGAGAGGGGAGGAGAGAGGAGAGAAGAGCAGAGGAAGACGATGAGGAGGAGAGGGGGAGGAGAGAGGAGGAATAGAAGCAGAGGGGGAGGAGAGGAGAGTGGAGAGGGGGAGAGGGGAGGAGAGAGGAGAGGAGAGCAGAGGAAGACGATGAGGAGGAGAGGGAGAGGAGAGGAGAGTGGAGAGGGGGAGAGGGTAGAGGAGAGGGGGAGGAGAGAGGATAGGAGGAGAGGAGAGTGGGTAGAGGAGGGGACGATGAGAGAAGGAATAGGCGGGAGAGGGGGGGAGGAGAGGGGGAGGAGAGTGGAGGAATAGGAGGAGAGGGGGAGAGGGGAGGAGGGAGGACAGGGGGACGAGAGAGAAGGAATAGGAGGAGAGGGGGACGAGAGGAGAGTGGAGAGGGGGAGAGGGGAGGAGAGGGGGAGGAGAGAGGATGAATAGGAGTAGAAGGGAAGAGGGGAGGAGAGAGGAAAGGGGGAGAGGGGGAGAGGGGGAGGAGAGAGGAGGATATAGGTGGGGAGGGGGAGAGGGGAGGAGGGAGAAGGAGGAGGAGAGGGGCAGGAGAAAGGAAAGGTGTCACTTATATACAGAATGTCTGCCAATGAAATATGAAAATATGATCATTAAAGGTCCCATGCCATGAAGATTTATTTTTTCACTTTATGAGGTTTTCTTACATTAATATGAGTTCCCCTAGCCTGCCTATGGTCCCCCAGTGACTAGAAATTACGTTAGGTGTAAAACGAGCACTAGGTATCCTGCTCCGCCTTTGAAAATAAAAGCTCAGATGCGCCGATTTTGGAATTTGGCATAAGGGGCCAGGTTACCTCCCATTTCTCTGCTTTGCCCGACCAGAGAATTTGGCCCGCCAATGAGGCAATGACAAGACAACGAGTGTCACCTGTGTGTGTGTTTGAATACACAAACACTTACTTCTTTTTTATTTGGATAACCGTTCTGCTGTTGGTGTTATGGCGCATTACACGTGACATAAGGTAAGGTTTGCGTAAAGCTCCCATTTGGTGAAAAGACTGGACTGCGTCTGGTTCTCTGACGTCTCTGGTGCTTCCACAACGAGACTCGTAGTGGGGGTTATCTCGGCCATGGCTGAGAAGGAATTAGGGGAAAGGAACTTTGGCTTTGACTCCCTGAAGTCCAGATTGAACCTCTACATGGAGGAAAAAGGGATTGTTGCCCACGATTGTCTCCCGCCTGAGCCCCGCTGCCGGGCGGCGACGGTGATGGAGGCCCGTGGCGGTGGTGCCATGCGGCGGTGGTTCTCCGGCGCTGGTGCCCCGGCAACGGGGCACCAGCGGGAGACAATCCCGGAGAACCTGACGCAGTCGTTTGAGATTCATAATATCATCTGGTGGCGCACACAGCTTTTTGTTGTGATAATGTATATTATATATAATATAGATATCTATATATTATATTATATCATTTAGATACAGAGCTCCAGGACCCCCACCGGAGCACCGGAGTGTTCTAGAATATTTACAGAACACGGCCAAAAGCTGTGTGCACCTCCGGATGATATTATGAATCCGAGCCATTGCGATACATCCACTGCAACCCTAGCGAATGGTACCATGTCCGCAAGCTGCTCAGGGCCACACCCCCACCTTCCACCTTGACCAGCCACTAAAAAACTGTACTTTTGTGGAAAGCTCATTGTGGGACTGGCTCGTAGAGGCTGTAATTCTGCACCAAGGCTGAATTTTTTGAACGCCTTC
Organism: Gadus chalcogrammus; assembly: GCF_026213295.1. Classification (NCBI taxonomy): domain Eukaryota; kingdom Metazoa; phylum Chordata; class Actinopteri; order Gadiformes; family Gadidae; genus Gadus; species Gadus chalcogrammus. Next base: position 18,662,884 of record NC_079429.1, on the reverse strand, counting down.
AAATACTGTATTAGGGGCCCACTAACACCTATATAAAAGCATCCATGAAGTAGCATGCCATGGGACCTTTAACAAATCAGATGAAGTCCTGATTCATAGACAGCTCCTGAATCTCACGTTATCAGGTGAGAGGCTGTCTGTTTGTTTCAACTCATCCTGCCAACATAGATCAGCTCACTTTTAGGAGAGAATCCGTCCCTTCCATGCTTTCAAGATATGTCTAGATTGGTGATGATCATAGAGTTTTGTTTCTGCCCACTAGGTGTCATAAATACAAGTCAAATGTCAGTGGGGTACATACAATTACCAAGGCAGACGAAGACCATGCTTGTAGGTAACATACAAACAAACAAAGTGATGTTAAAGTGATGTTGCCAGACAATGAATGTGATATGCATGGAGAGTTGGTAAATCATCAGACGCTCACGGAAAGACATACCCCTGGCCTGGTTAAAGATGCATTCATGTTTAACGAAAATCGCAAGGAAAGCAAAACAACACAGCTTTGGAAAACACATCTTAAATCCACTTGAGGAAGATGGAGAGAATTTTCTGTTACCTGGAAAGGTTTGATCGATTCACTTTAACTATAACTGCACACCTGCATTTCACCAAATCTTGTAAACTAACCCAACCTTCTTTTGACACGACCCAGGTGTTGACTGGGGGGGTGTCGAGATGACCCCTGACCTTTCAGACAGTGAAGATCTACTCCTCAGAGTGGAGTCGCCGCTCACTGACGGAGCGATGACAGCCCGTGGGCCTGTGGTGGACCCCTATCACCTTAACAATGACATTGCCTGGATCTGCACTGCTGCTGATGCTGCAGTACCAGCAGATTATACCATCAACAGTTTCTACACCATGCATTGAAAGACAAACTGTTATGGAGTAGCACCCGTTTTACCATTTTTGCCCAGATCATCCTAATGTCAAGCATTTAATGTACGGTGCTTACAGACCCATATAAGAGTTACAGAGATGACATAAATATAACAATTACCCTAGTACTGACCATATTGTGGTTAAGCTGTTCCAAATAAATATTAATAATAATAATTAATAAATAGACCATCCATTTATTTGTCTCTTCCTCTGTCCGTGTCTCTCCATGGACTCCATGTCCATGTCTCTCTCTCTCTCTCTCTCTCTCTCTCTCTCTCTCTCTCTCTCTCTCTCTCTCTCTCTCTCTCTCTCTCTCTGCCATCCCTCTGCCCCCCCCTCTTTCTCTCTCCGTCCATTTCTCCCCCCTCTCTCTCTCTCCCCCCCACCCCACACCCTTCTCTCTCTGTTCATGTCTCTCTGACATCTCTCTCCTCCTCTCTCTCTGTCCATGTCTCCCCCCCCTCACACTCTCTCCCCCTCCCTCTCTCCCCCGTCTATTTTCTTTCCCACGCTCTTTTAACTCCACTTGCGGATTACAATCATGTCTTTGTAGCGCCCTGTGGTGATTACGCAACTAGGCCTCACATGCTGTCTGCCTTGTTTACACAGATACACACACACACACACACACACCCTCACAAACATTCTCTCTCGACCTCTCTCTCTCTTCACACAAACACACACACAAACCCACACACACACACACACACATACACACACACCCTCACAAACACACATATAAAACATAAACATCCGATCTCTCTGTGCTGACATGAACATGGACGGTAGCATGGTGGCCAGCGGGCCTGTGAAGGCCGCTGCCCTCTGGTCAGAGCTGAGCCGCCTGCTGGCGTTGAGTCTGGAAACACAGCAAGCCAAGGTGCTCTTACGTAACCTCAGGTTACCCTGTCTCTGGCACTGCAGTGAACTGAGGACGGCATGCACCCTGAATACCTTGAACACGCTACAGGCCAGGTGTAGCAGATGGAATCATGGAACTTGGAGTTCTAGGTACGATGGCCATCTGCCATGTCTAATGCCTCGTCTGATCATAAACAACTACAGAGAAGGGTGGGGAGGATTGGAGGAGGACTCCTTCATGCTCTCTGCCGTTAAACTAAATGAACCTTTGACTCTGACACGAGCCACGTCATAGACGCTTTTGCAGGACACTAAAGTTTTCTGAATCTGAATGGGAGTTGGAGTTAAATAGGCGATGGGATAGTGATTAGAGTGGTTGACTCCAAACCAAAAGATTCTGGGCTCCATCCCTAATGACCGCTGTCTATATGCATATTGGAGCGAACCCCTATCTGCTGCTCAAAGACTTAGTGTATCTAAATATATATAGATTTAATGTCTAGACCTAGAATCCTGTTCTAGAACCAGATCCAGGGTCATGTTCAAGAACAAGAATTAGAGTCTTGTTTTAGAAGCAGATCTAGAGAGTCCTGTTCTAGAGCCAGATCTAGAGTTCTGTTCTAGATGCAGATCTACAGTCCTGTTGTATGGCTATAGACCCCGCTGTAAGCCCAGAGCCTCCAGTCACATCCTAAGCCCTCAGCTGATCTGTCAGGGGCTCTGAATGGTGCTAGGTATTAGCGAACTGTAGATTTAGAACCAGAAACATGAGATGGACAGCTAAGCATGGGAAACAAGGGCTGTGTGTGTGTGTGTGTGTGTGTGTGTGTGTGTGTGTGTGTGTGTGTGTGTGTGTGTGTGTGTGTGTGTGTGTGTGTGTGTGTGTGTGTGTGTGTGTGTGTGTGTGTGTGTGTGTGTGTGTGTGTGTGTGTGTCTATGTGTGCATGGATGTGTGTGTGCGAGCGTGTGTATGTGCGTGTGTGTGTGTGTGTGTGTGTGTGCGAGCGTGTGTATGTGCGTGTGTGTATGTGTGAGCAGCAGTTTGAGGCGCTGCCTTCCAGAGATCCATATATCCATCAACGCCAACAAACATGACGGCAGGTCTTAATGGATCCTAACTACTCTTTCTTGGTATGGAGCACTTCCTGTTGTTGTTGTGGTTGCAGAGTTGGTTGCATGATGCAGACTTTGTGAGGAAGTGCAGCTCACAGCATCAGGTGAAGGAAAACACAAATGTCCGTCATGAGTCATGAGTGTTACTGGATATTGTTTCAAATGTGGAGGTGCCCAGGGAGCCTCACAACAACAATGTTCCCACCACACCTGGAGTCTGTATGGACCCCAGCGAGTGTCCCTTGATCCTGACTCTGATGAAGTTTAAAACGTGTGCAGCAGCAGTAGGATATAGATAGCTCTCTGCAAGCTAGCGCAGACGATGCATGACTACCGCTCACCGCCATGACATCACGAAGCGGCTTAACATGCCTCACTCACTAAGGTCAACGCTCTCTCACACACACACACACACACACACACACACACACACACACACACACACACACACACACACACACACACACACACACATACACACACACACACACACACACACACACACATACACACACACACACACACACACACACATAGAAAGACACGTGAACACACCAACACACACACACACAGAAAGACACGGAAACACACGCACAAGGAAAGACATATGAACACAACCACTCACACACAGAAAGACACAGAAACACACACACACGCACACAGAAAGACATGTGAAACACGCATACAAAAAGACAAGTGAATCACTAGCACGCAAAGAAATACACAGACTACACGAACCGCAAAAAAACATAGGGCCATAGACAGACTTCCATCACAGACTTCAATCAGAGGCTTTGACTGATATATCTTTAAAGCATATTTCGACTTTACATTTGTACACAGCCTTCAGAAACAACATGCCTCACTTCCACCTGCTAGGAAGCTTCTGGATTATTCTCTCTGCCGGACGGATGTTAGCAGTACAGACATGTCAACCGTCTCCCGAGAAACACACAACCTACAAACCAAACACACACACACACACACACACACACACACACACACACACACACACACACACACACACACACACACACACACACACACACACACACACACACAGCTATACACAAACCCTCACAAACACAATATACACAGACACATTTAGAATGTCTACCTGTCTTCTTCACCATAACCCAGGCTTCAGAGGGCGGGCAGAGAGTGAGCAGACAACAAGCAGCCCTACACTGAGAGGAACTGGTACTGGCAAGGGGACACTGGCTGAGGCAGGGGGAGAGAGAGAGAGAGAGAGAGAGAGAGAGAGAGAGAGAGAGAGAGAGAGAGAGAGAGAGAGAGAGAGAGAGAGAGAGAGAGACACTGGGTAAAGTGGGTGAGAGATAGATATTTACTGAGAGAGGAGATCTTTAACCACCAGTCTGTTAGGTTCAGACCTCTGTAACCACTAGCCTGTTAGGTTAACCTGTACCACTAGTCTGTTAGGTTAACCTGTACCACTATTCTGTTGGGTTCAGACCACTGTAACCAGTAGTCTGTTAGGTTCAGACCCCTTTAACCAGTAATCTGTTAGGTTCAGACCTCGTTAACCAGTAGTCTGTTCAGACCTCTGTAACCAGTAGTCTGTTAGGTTCAGACCTCGGTAACCAGTAGTCTGTTCAGACCTCTGTAACCAGTAGTCTGTTAGGTTCAGACCTCTGTAACCATTATAAGGTTAGGTTCAGACCCCCCTGTAACATGTAGTCTGCTAGGTTCAGAACTCTGTAACCACTAGTCTGTTAGGTTCAGACCCCTGTAACCAGTAGTCTGGTAGGTTCAGACCCCTGAAACCACTAGTATGTTAGGTCCAGACCTCTTTAAACACTAGTCTGTTAGGTTCAGACCTCTGTACCCTACACCACTAGTCTGATGTGTTTTGTACATGGTGAAGCATGTCTCATCTCATGGCGATCATCAGCGTTTCGGAATTTGAGGAAGTATAAACTACACATTAGATATGGATATTCAGACCACAACCCTCCCAGTGTTTTCCTTGGTTTATCAGTTGAATATGAAATACCTGCTAACATACTAGATTACTTTTTTCCTGACAGAATATTGGAGGTGTGGAGTGGATACATCCCTCTGGTATATATTATAAGTATTCTTGTACCCTTTTAGATCCTGCTGTTCATCACTGATTGACTGATAGGATTTGAATTTAACTTGTATTTAACCATTTCCAAGACAATTACCTGAATGTTACCATCTTTAACATGATATCTCGACATGTAAGTTGAAGTTATATCCCTATAGTGAACCGAAATGTAGCCATCTCTAGCCTAACCATTTCCACAACAATACTTATACTTTACCATCTCTAGCCTAACCTTTTTAACACTGATTCCTAAACTTAACTATCTTTAGCCTAAGTAACCAATTCAATACCAATACCTCAACTTAACCATCTTTAGCATAACCATTTCCCCACCAATCCCTAAACTTAGCCATCTCTAGCCCAACCATTTCAACACCAATACCTAAACGTAACCATCTCTAGCCTAACCATTTCAACACCAATCACATAACTGACTCATCTCTACCCTAAACATTTCGATCCCTAAACGTACCCATCTCTAGCCTCTATCTATACTAAGCTTGTCAGCAGTGACCCTCAACAGGACCCCCTCTAGCCTTTCATCTGTCAGTCCCAGCACCCCAGGGTGCACCACTGCCAGGTGTGATGCGTACCTTGGGGCAGCTCAAAAGGCATGCCGGCCATCTTCTCACAGAGGATGTAGTCGTTGGGGTTGAGGAAGGGCAGCTGCTCCATCATGGACTGCTTGGGGATGAGGTAGAGCACCTCTGCGATCTCGCCGTCCTCGATGATGGACATGCGGCGCACAGAGTTCTTCCTCTTCACCCGGTCCAGCACCAGGGTGTCGTCGGAGTGGCTGGAGCCGCAGATGCGCCCCAGGGTGTTGAGGCTGGGCAGGGTGGACATGGTGGCGGAGCCGCGGAGCTGCTGGGCCCAGCAGGCGGAGGAGCACAGGGAGTCCAGAGGAGTCACCATAAAACACCAATCGGACAGGAACCGGCAACCCACGGAGAGAGTGGCAGCGTGACGGCGGAATGAGCAAACGCTTCCCCTGAACGGGAGGAGGTAAAGCCTAAGACGGCGGTGATGCGTGTAAGAGGCTGCTGCCCTCTGAATGAGACAGGCTTTCTGCTGCACCTAAGAGGATTAACACAGGAGGTATTTTTACAGTCTATCTTTGTCTAGGAAACAGAGGGAGCCTCTAGGAAGGCTGTATATGTAGGCCTGGATGACCCCATCCTGAGGTCAGTGAGCCGTCAGTTACGTTGCAGAGTAGAAACGTAACCCCAATCCCATCGCCGATTGGGTTTGTCTCTGAAGAAGACTATGGAGAGATTATAACTGTCTGACTCCAACATTCAGATGTTCCGATGGTTTTAAAACAATCAACTTTGGATTTGGAGTGGAAAACAAAGTCCCATTTAAAGCAGGAGCCGGAGTGGAGCGGTGATCTCTGGATGGGTCACGGAGGACGTTAGAAACAGTAGTAATCCCAGAGACTGGTCAATTGCGGGGAACAGCAACAGTGTAGTACATTTACAAATCCTCTTTGGAATTGATTAGAAAAGTTTTGCTGTGTTGGTTGTTCATGTAACGGCAGATGTAAATGAAACTGTTTTTTGTTGGGTGTATGAACTTGATGCTCTTTAAGCCAAGGGGTCGGAGGTCAGCTGCCGACAGATCCCCAGATCCTGCCCATAACCTCCTTGAACTCGGACACACTCAGGCGCTCAGTCAGAAGATAACATGAGATAAGAAAATATAGGATTAATTTATAGCTACTATGAAGCATATCTGCATCTGTCTGAAAACTAATTCTAACATTGTGGGGTAAAACAACATTGCAATTGCTCAAATTAAAATAACGTGTAAGGAATCAGGATCACATTTCTTTTCCCTTTTGCTTCACTGACGCTGGTCTTTAATTAGAGTAGCGTTATACGTCCTCCTCAAAACCCTTCAATTTGAAAACAACCAAACTAACTTAACCCTCTAACGAGTCAAAGGTTACATTTAACGGTCCCATGGCATGAAAATCTCACTTTATGAGGTATTCTAACATAAATATGAGTTCCCCTAGCCTGCCTTTGGTCCCCCAGTGGCTAAAACTTGCGTTCGGTGTAAAACGAGCACTAGGTGTTCTGCTCACCTTTGAAAAAACGGAGGCTCAAGCGAGCTGATTTGGAATGTGGCCCCATATGTCGTCATAAAGGATCTAAGCTCCTCCCCTTTCTCTGCCTTGCCCGCCCAGAGAATTTGGCCCGCCAATGAGACACGACCATGCGAGCGCCACATGTGTGTGTTGTTGGTGTTATGGCGCATAACACGTCGGTTCTTTGACGTCTCTTGTATTTCCACAACGAAACTGTAGTTGGGTTTATCTCAGCCATAGTTGAGAAGGAATTGGGGAAAAGGAACTTTGGCTTTGACTCCCTGAAGTACATGAACTGCGACATGCTGCCTGCCGCCGGTTGCCGCGAAGCACCACCGCCCGGCAGCGGGCAGCCGGCAGCTGACAGCGTGCGGTTCAGTCTACTTCAGATTGATGTGGAAGTAGAAGAACCAGAGACGTCGGAGAACCCGACGAAGTCATTTGTGATTCATAATATCGTCTGAGGCGCACACAGCTTTTGGCCGTGATAATATGTATTATATGATATAGATATCTGTGTATTATATGATATTATTTAGATATAGCTGCTGCTCCATACAGCGATGAAATCGTTCCACCAAGCCATCACTCTGTGGGTGTAGGGGAGTAGTACGGGTCTTCTGCATGTCCAGCCTGCTACATAAAGCCGCAAAGACACAGGATTCAAAATTTCTCCCCATGTCGCTGTGGATGTACTCCGCTGCCCCGAAACGGCTAATCATCCCCCCGACTAAAGCGTCCGCTATGGTCTCTGCCCCTGGTCAGGCAGAGCGTACGCCTGGCATCAGGGGCGAGAGGGCACTGGAGGTAGCCAGAGCGGATATCGAGTGAGGAGAACCAGGACGACCCAGCTACGACATCTAAGGCCTCATCAATGCACAGGACGGGGTAGGAGTCCTTCCTTGTTACTGCGTTAGGTGGCCTGTAGTCGACACAGAATCTCCACTTACCATCACCACGGCTGCTGCCCAGGGACTATCTGAGGGCTCTATGCGTCCCGCCTGCTGCATCTCCCACAGTGCCTGGTCCACAGCCTCCTGGCGGGCCAAGGGCAGGCGACGCGGGCGAATTCCCCAGTGTCGATTTCATGCTGCACCAGGTGCGTCTGACCCACATCGCTCTCATTCAAGGCAAAGCTGTCCTTAAACTCCACCAGTAGTCGTCACAGCTGCTCCTGCTGTTGGGGGTATAGTCCATCAAAGTGCCCCTGCCAAATTGCCCGCACAGTAGACAGCACAGTCTCCTCACCTGTCTGGGGAAGCTGGGCAGGGCAGGGGAAGGGGCCCAGGCTCATGGAGTGGGGTGCCGGGGTGGCAAGTGAGTAGTCTGCAGGGGCCGCAACATTGACACGAGGGGATGGGAGGGAGGGGGAAGGGTTCTGGAAGGAGGACTGGGTCAATGGACAGGGATCGGGAAGACAGGGTGGTTGGTAGGTCTTTGCAAGGGGGTGAAGGGGGCCGGGGACGTGTGACTGGTCCATCTGAGCTGTTGTCGGTGGGGGCCGGATGTAGGAGGTGTTTGGCGGGGGGCTGTGATGGTGGGCTCCTCCAGACGATGACGGCGGGGGTACGGGGGCAGGGCCTCACGTTTCCCCAATCACGCGGACCCTGACTCGTTTCCCTGGGCTGTCACAGCTTTAGGGCACTCTCTGACAAGGTAGCCAGGCTGCCCGCAGCCCCAGCAGACCCTCTGCCATCGACGAGACGGGGAGCGGCGGTCCGCCTGCATAGAGACAGCGAGGAAGAGTTCAGTGAGCTCGTCCACCCAGGCTGGCTTCTGTGAGTCCTCACTCCTCTTCCTTGCCGATGTCACCATCGGCTGAGGAGCAGGAAGACTGTCAATTGCTCTAGCCCACACCAGCTCCCTCTCTATGGCCAACTTCATGAACTCTTGCAAAGTCTGCGGGTGGGTTAGCTGGGTCTGCGTGCGTAGTTCTGTAGGGGAAAGGGCCTGGAGAAACTGATCCCGAGCGAGTTCGCTCTGCACGGCTGGCGGCATGTGGGCGTATGCTCGCCGAGACAGGCTTAACACACAGTCCAAAACGCCTCCTTAGTGCCCCCACTAGGGCAACATAGTCCCCCCTGTCCTCTGGGCTAAGCAGCAACCAACATGGCAATGCGTCGTCTGCCAGACCAATGTTGTTCATTTAAGCTTGTCATACTAGTTTTTGTATATAAAGTAAAGCCTATTTTGACAATTGAAAATGGGCCTAAACTCTGTGTCAGCAACTAGTAGGCCTATTGATAATACCAGAGAGTGTTGAGAAGTAATAGTAATAAAGGATCTTTGATTATACTTCAATTTACTCTTAAGTATATCAAGAAGGCAGTTGTATTTATTTAGACTATTTGATTATTAAAATACCCAAAATTTGAGTGTACATACGATGTTCCCTACATGTTACTCCTGTATACCACAATGCAATGCGGTCGTGTTTTTCAGGAGAAGAAGCTGAATAACAGCGAAAACGAATACATTTAAAGATGGAGTCTCCGGCTTTTGTTTAGAAATGTCAACAATTTATTTGGGATTTAATATAGAAAATGTAACATTGAAAAATATTTTTTTAAAAAAATTGCTCTGCTCAAGGAAATGTAACATTCAACATCAATACAACCGCCAGCTTTCCTCGTGAGTGGATCCGGGAGTGGATCCGAGGATCCGGGAGGATAAAGCACGGGCGAGCTCAACATCCACGGCAGCTGGCCTTGGATATGCAGCTTGCCATATTGGGTTTTCGAATGGTTATTTGTTGGTTGATCGAGGTTCTTGTTAATTGCTACACGGGAACTGGGCCAGAGTTTTGTTAGAGGTTATCGAACACCGACTAGCAGCTATACTTTTGTTAAAAACACTAGACGCATGGGTGGTGTTCCACTCATGTATTTTGGGAGCTTCTTCTTGGTTATATTCATTTCTTTGATTTGGACAGCACCCAATGGTCCTTTTCCTTTTGTAGTTTTGCCTCCTCTGTTTGTGTTAAATTGATTATCCCATGCTCTGGGCTAAATAAACAACTTCCAGTTAACCAAAGACATCTGGTTTTATGTTGCCACCCCTTCCCCTAGCGGGGGACGTAACAATCGCGTATGCAAATTTAAGCACTGTGACGCGACTCGGGCTCTGACGATACTGGAAAGCGGGTCATCTTGCCTCGCAACAAGCAGGAAGAAGCGAGAAGAACCCGGCGAAGCGATTGGATTGGCTGACGGATGCCTCTGCAAAGACTACTCCCCCATCAGTCAGCCACGCCTTCCCACGTCCGTTGACTGATCCCCATTGACTTTGAATGGGGACGGACGCGCAATGCATTGTGGATCCGTCCGTTCCGTTGGAGCCTTTGGCTCCGTCAAAAAGTTGAAAAATTTTCAACTTTTTCGGCAGCGACGGATCCGTCATCCAATCAGATCGCGTATGCACATTTAAGCACTGTGACGCGACTCGGGCTCTGACGATACTGGAAAGCGGGTCATCTTGCCTCGCAACAAGCAGGAAGAAGCGAGAAGAACCCGGCGAAGCGATTTGATTGGCTGACGGATGCCTCTGCAAAGACTACTCCCCCATCCGTCAGCCACGCCTTCCCACGTCCGTTGACTGACGGTGCAGTGGGCATGTAGGGTAACGCCCCGTGCCCACTACCTCCGTCAGTTGACTGATCCCCATTGACTTTGAATGGGGACGGACGCGCAATGCATTGTGGATCCGTCCGTTCCGTTGGAGCCTTCGGGTCCGTCAAGAAGTTGAAAAATTTTCAACTTTTTCGGCAGCGACGGATCCGTCATCCAATCAGATCGCGTATGCAAATTTAAGCACTGTGACGCGACTCAGGCTCTGATGATACTGGAAAGCGGGAAAGCGGGTCATCTTGCATCGCAACAAGCAGGAAGAAGCGGGAAGAACCCGGCGAAGCGATTTGATTGGCTGACGGATGCCTCTGCAAAGACTACTCCCCCATCAGTCAGCCACGCCTTCCCACGTCCGTTGACTGACGGAGGTAGTGGGCATGTAGGGTAACCCTACATGCCCACTACCTCCGTCAGTCAACCAATCAAATCGCTTCGCTGGGTTCTTCCCGCTGATCCACTGCATCCACAATGCATTGCGCGTCCGTCCCCATTCAAAGTCAATGGGGATCAGTCAACGGACGGAGGCAGTGGGCACGAGGCGTGGCCTCGACGCCGCCAGAGACGCCGCCGCGAGAGATGGGGCAGCGGGCGACGCCGGCAGCAGAAGCGGCCACGCTGCGCGCAGGACCACTATGGAAAGCCAAGAAGGCCACAATCCGGCCCTAGAATGGCGCGGTAAAAGTGCAAAACCGCACGGAATCCGTACGGAATCCACGGTTTGGCAAGAATTCCGTACGGTTTTGAATGACTAATAGCCCCGGCTATTAGGTATGCAGAACGAGCCCCTCCCTCTTCTTTGCTTGACCACTAAGTTTGAAGGCTGTCTAACCAATCAGAGCTGCAGTGCCTCCATGTTTCGCTGTAACATAAAGCTGTGTTGTCTTTACTAGTTTCACTACAATGTAATGACCACCATTAGCTAGTGGAAAATACATTTGTGTCTAGTACAGTGATATATTTGTATATGTTAGGCTATATATTGAGATGGCAGTGTGCGAAATACCCGACAATATTCGGGGATGTCCTCATCCCCAGATTGTTCTCGATATGCAGTAGCCAGCTAGGCCATAACATTACATAAAATGAACATGAACTGAATAAATGCCAGGTAGCCTATATAGCATATCGGAGACGGGCACACAATCAGTGCATTTGCAAATGAGAGCATGCAGTATGACCGATCTTGTGACATGTGGTCGGAGAGAGTCGTGTGTGTGTGTGTGTGTGTGTGTGTGTGTGTGTGTGTGTGTGTGTGTGTGTGTGTGTGTGTGTGTGTGTGTAGAGCAAGTTGTTGAAGGAAGTGTTTTGACTTACAATATTTCATGGATGCAAGCAAGCCAAGACAATCAATCTATATCTATAGCCTACATATGACCACACACACACACACACACACACACACACACACACACACACACACACACACGCACACACTTTAAACACACTGGTAAAGCAATAGGAGCCTGCATTGGCTAAAGTTGTTGCGATGCACGTTATTTTATATCAGGGAGGGGCAAAGTTGTGCATTACAATGCAAACACGACAATAATTGGCACCGTTCTTGCGCACTCAGAAGAACATGAACTGAATAAATGCCAGGTAGGCCTATATAGCATATCGGAGACGGGCACACAATCAGTGCATTTGCAAATGAGAGCCTGAAGTATCCGCTCCTCCGAGAGGCCACCCGGGGCTTCATCGAAGGGTGGAGGAGTGTGGCAACCCGGCCCGGGCCAATTAAGGACTCTGAGACGCAGAGCACCTGAGGAACAGGTGGGGAAGCAGGGCTTCAGTAGCCTGCTTCTGCACTCATTCAGGGCTCTCCCAGCCCATGTGGCTCCTGTACGGGGACCAGTCCTCGTGGGTGACGGGATTCCTCCCAGGTTTTTTGGTTCTTTTGTATTATTCAGCGAGAGACTTTGTTAGGTTTGGAATAAAACATGCCTTTTTGGCCAGCTAAATGGCGTCCTGTTTGGGAGGAGGTGGTTCGCTCACCGTGTCGGGTTGCCACAGCACCCAATGGACAACTGGAACTGGAAGAAATCTGTACTCAAGTAAATACAATGGAAGCTTCTAATTAAAATGTTATTTCATTTATTTTTCAGTTTTTATTTAATCAGTACTGTGCATAGCAACTGTACAATAAACAAAACTAGAAACATTTCAAAAAAACTAGATATTTTTATTTCCTTTACATATTCTTGTTATTTTTATTAATTTACATATTATCAATGTGCTGCCGTCTCTGCCAACGGGTCCTGGTTAGGATGCTGGGGTGACTGAGGCAGAACACAAGAAAGAGGAATTCATTTGAAGCATTATCAGGATGCCATTTTCAGAAACACGACCACGTCCATCAAAGTTTGTTGGTACATTTTATGTAACTACATGTATGGGATAGCCTATTCACCATCCAGCAGCTATTTATCCAACATGTTAACGACATTTAGCAGAGAACCTTGATTATGAGGTCAGGTTAAGTGGACGCAAGCAAATCATAATACATAAAACAGGTGCTTTGTGTGGTTGAAATGCATTGGAAAATAAATGTCTATAATCCCAATTTCATTGTATAGGCGACTGCACAATGACAATAAAGGCTATCTTATCTTATCGGGTGCTATGATTTGGGAAGAACTGCAGTAGAAAATGCATTTCCTCGTATCAATGCGTCATGATGTTGGCCCATGACACAATGGGTTAGATCAGCCCAGAAAGAGGTTGGAATATCAATAAAAGTGTAAATGTGCACTGTTGGAATCCCATCAAAAGAAAAGATGTTAGCTGTGTGTAAGCTGTGTTAGATGCTCAATAGGTGATGTTAGATTCACCTCCAAATCAACTGCTTAAGGCAACCGGTTGGACCGAAGGAGTCAGAAGAAAGGGACTGAAGGAGTCAGAAGAAAGGGACTGAAGGAGTCAGAACAGAGGGACTGAAGGAGTCAGAAGAAAGGGACTGAAGGAGTCAGAACAGAGGGACTGAAGGAGTCAGAACAGAGGGACTGAAGGAGTCAGAAGAAAGGGACTGAAGGAGTCAGAACAGACACTGAAGGAGTCAGAAGAAAGGGACTGAAGGAGTCAGAACAGAGGAGCAGAATTAGTGACGCAGCAGCATACCCAAGCCATCCAGTACTTTCTGCAGTCCTCTTTATCATCTGCTTATTGCTGTATCAACTAAGTTTCCATATTTGTGTCAAGTGGAACTTTAAACTTTTTACTTTCAAGCCGAACCATCGACATTCACCTGGAATCTTTTTGAACTGTATACTCTCGTTTTAATAACTGGAATCTTGTTAAATTATTTATTTATTTCTCCTCCAATATGGAGGTAATACTATTTATTCATTAGGCTTAGGCAAGGATTTTTATTTTCTGCGGGGCTGATGGTGCGTGTTGTTTATTGTATGTACTGTTGGGTATGGACACACCCTGCTGCTACTCCACATCTGAAGTTCCTAACGGAAAATAAAGTTATTTGAATTGAATCATTGAACCTTCATTAGCCTTCTCCATCAGTCCGATTTGGAAACATGAAAGCAAGTGTACAATAAACAAATCTGGAAACATTTCAAAAAACTTTTAGTTGTTATTTTTATTTAGTTCACATATTATTCTTGTTATTTGTATTCATTTACATATTTTCAATGTTGTGCCGCTGTCGTCTCTGCCAACGGGTCCTGGTTATGATGCTGGGGTGACTGAGGCAGAACACAAGAAAGAGGAATTTGTTTAAAAACAGACCTGCAAACTCATCAGAGTGAAAAAGGTGACAGTGTCAAGGGGACTGAGGAGGAGTCAGTACAGAGGGACTGAAGAGGAGGAGTCAGTACAGAGGGACTGAAGAGGAGGAGTCAGAACAGAGGGACTGAAGAGGAGGAGTCAGAACAGAGGGACTGAAGAGGAGGAGTCAGAACAGAGGGACTGAAGAGGAGGAGTCAGAACAGAGGGACTGAAGAGGAGGAGTCAGAACAGAGGGACTGAAGAGGAGGAGTCAGAACACGGGGACTGAAGAGGAGGAGTCAGAACAGAGGGACTGAAGAGGAGGAGTCAGAACACGGGGACTGAAGAGGAGGAGTCAGAACAGAGGGACTGAAGAGGAGGAGTCAGAACAGAGGGACTGAAGAGGAGGAGTCAGAACAGAGGGACTGAAGAGGAGGAGTCAGAACAGAGGGACTGAAGAGGAGGAGTCAGAACAGAGGGACTGAGGAGGAGGAGTCAGAACAGAGGGACTGAAGAGGAGGAGTCAGAACAGAGGGACAGGTAGAAGCAGTATTAGTGACGCAGAAGCATGCCAGCAACATACCGAAGCCATCCAGTACTTTCTGCAGTCCTCTTATCACCGCACGATTCTTCTCTAGCTCCTTGTTCAGCAGGGCACAGTTTGAACACCCAGCTGGAAGGATCATCAGAAAGATTAAAACACATCCGCTTATTGCTGCATCATCCACTATGGTTCCCCATTTGTGTCAAATGGAACTTTAAACTTTTTACTTTTTATGACCTTTTTATTTTATTGTTCATCTGCTTTGGCAATGAGTTGTAACTGGTCATTTAAAATGGCGCAACATTTTGAGGAGATAATCTGCGGGTTGGTGAGGGGTGTCACATGCCTCCGCCGCGTAGGCCTACAATTTTTTTTGCAGATTTCGGATGACACAAAGCAAATTCATCTCCTCTACAGATGCAATGTTTGCGATTGTCGATACCGGTAATTTGTGACAGGACAGTCACTGCCCGCTAGAGGATGTATTGCGTAACATCCATAACAACGGAGCTATGAAGGGTTGTCCCGGAGACAACGTTTGTTACGGACTGACGAATTTCGTCCGTATCCGGAAGTATGAATCGGCCTTTAGGGGGCATCTTGCTATGACACCTAGAGGCCGATTGCGGACAGCTGGGGTGGAAACCGAACCCCCTAGCCAGTAGACCAGACTATAAAGTAAGAGGCCCTTCATTGATGCGGGACAAGGACTCTGGGACTGAGGGGTTAATGAGAGCGAACAGCCCCACCCTGTGGGCGTGGCCAATGGGACTGAGGGGTAAATGAGGGCGAACAGCCCCACCCTGTGGGCGTGGCCAATGGGACTGAGGGGTAAATGAGGGCGAACAGCCCCACCCTGTGGGCGTGGCCAATGGGACTGAGGGGTAAATGAGGGCGAACAGCGTTGGACAAGCAGAGCAACGTGTGGGCGTGTCCAATGTCATGTGGTCTCACCCAGTGCTGGGGTCTTGCAGGTTCTTGGGGGAGGAGCCCTCAGGCCACAGGCCCCCCTGGTGGGCTCCAGAGACAGAACGGAGGCCTCCATGGTGGTAGAAGGTCCTGGAACATCTGTGGGGGTACATACTGAAACAACAGTATGTATCAGGACCATCTCTACACATCATGGGGGTTAAATGGTAACTAATAAGGCAGTTACCAACACATGAACCAACAGTAGTGTCTGAAACCTTTGGGACCCCAGCTTATTCTATTTGGTGCATCTGCTTCAACTGATATTATATTGAGAATTCTGTAGCGTTCGCTAACCGAGCCATATTTAGCCTGTGTGGGGCCACATGAAGCCACAGTTAATACATCAGAAAAGAGCAGAGTTCATAAAGAGACAGAATCAGGACTGCCTTAACGATTTAGTTGAGTGGCAGACATGAATCATTATATACAGGGCAGAAAGCAGAGCACAACCACAACCGGTACAGACATTGCTTGTTTTTAGGTCAGTGGACAAGGAACTTAGAAGAGCCTTTCATTGTGAGCAACAGTATGCACAGATGACCTGGAAGCAGATGTGTACTTCAGTGGTGGTGAGAAGAACATACATAAGTAAATACTGTCAGATTATTATTTTAACCATATCATTGTGTGAGGAATGTAACTTGTGCAGTACCATGAGAAATGAAGAAACGAGAGTCACACAGTTACGCTCAGCTGTGGAGATGGAAACCTCATACAGCCTGCTTGTCCAACAGCCTGCATCAAGTTGTAATTTCTTTAGTTGAATTACTGTGTATGGCTCTGGTTTCTCCTTCTTCCATGGGACTATGTATGGGTTAATAACTGTAGACCATTGAAGACCGTTGCCCAGTCTCTTTTCAGAAATTTGGCAAAGGTATACTATGGAATCAACTCTTAGTAACCATATTTGACAGCCGAGCCTACGTGTTTTTGACGCAATGTTACACCACTTTAAACATCGGAGATATCCATCGATTTCACTTAAAAATGTATATCTCTGCCGCCTTCGGCCTTATTACTATGAATTCATCACCATAGTCCCACCTCGGGCCCCAAATCTGTTTGAGAGTTGGCCTTTGGTCAAGTTGTGGTCAATGCGCAATATCCAAATGGTCTGACCATATGGGTTTTGATTGAAAGTTGTTCTTCATGACGAATGGTGCATGTATACTGAGTTTCATGCATATTGTACCTTGCTAGTGGTAATGGCAGCCTTTTCAAAGGCTGAACTTCCAGGCCTTGTTATAGCACCACCTATGTGTTGCCCATCTTTTGATTCCCTTACACATTTTACAAGTTCTACAAGCCTGCCAATTTTTATAACTTTCGATCCGAAAAAGTCAGGAAAATAATAATATTCCTACATAGGTTCCTACGTTTTTTTCGTAGGACCCCTAATGAATGATATGTCCAAGGAAACGTCACGTCAACCAGTGATGAGTAGTAGCTCAAACTAAGTGATGAGTAGTAGCTGAAACTAAGTGGTTTGTAGTAGCTCAAAGTGATGAGAAGTAGCTGAAACTAAGTAATGAGTAGTAGTTCAAACTAAGTGATGAGTAGTAGCTCAAACTAAGTGATGAGTAGTAGCTCAAACTAAGTTATGAGTAGCAGCTCAAACTACGTGATGAGTAGTAGCTCAAACTAAGTGATGAGTAGTAGCTCAAACTAAGTTATGAGTAGCAGCTCAAACCAAGTGATGAGTAGTAGCTCAAACCAAGTGATGAGTAGTAGCTCAAACCAAGTGATGAGTAGTAGCTCAAACCAAGTGATGAGTAGTAGCTCAAACCAAGTGATGAGTAGTAGCTCAAACTAAGTGATGAGTAGTAGCTCACACTAAGTAATGAGTAGCAGCTCAAACAAAGTGATGAGTAGCAGCTCAAACATAGTGATGAGTAGCAGCTCAAACATAGCGCTGATTGGCTAGGGGACCACTGGGTGAAAGGCAGGTCAGCTCTAAACTCCCCCAACCCACCTGTCCTCCTCCTCTTGGCCAGCCCCAGAGCTTCACTCCCGGGCTGCAAGCTCCTCTTGGCCTGGCTCAGCGACTCACGGCGACTGTCTGCTGGAGAAACACAACATCTACACTTCACCATCTCCATGACAACGTCATGTCAAAGCTGTAGGAGAACACCGGGAGGAGGCCAAACCAGCCGCGGGGGGCACCAGACCACATCATTATGGAGAATTAGTCAGAACAAATGTGCCTTAAAGGTGCCATGACATGCTATTTTATGGATGCTTTAATATAGGTATTAGTGGGCCACTAACACGGTATTCAAAATGTGCCACCTCCGCCTCCTGCAGCGCCGAGGCGGTGGTCCCTCGGCAGCGGGAAGCGGGGCTCAAGCAGGAGACATTCGCCGCCAACAATCCCTTTCTCCTTCATGTCGTGGTTCATGTTCTTGAGGGAGTCAAAGCCAAAGTTCCTTTCCCCCAATTCATTCTCAACCATGGCTGAGATAACCCCCAATACGAGTGTCGTCGTAGAAATACCAGAAATGAGAGTTCGACGTGTTATGCGCCATAACACCAAAAGCAGAACGGTTATCCAAATAACAAGGAAGTGTACAACACTTGCGTTACAGTCCTGGAGCTCTATATCTAAATAATAGCATGTAATACATAGATATCTATATCATATAATACATATTATCACGGCCAAAAGCTGTGTGCGCCTCCAGACGATATTATAAATGACAAACGGTGGTTCGCGGCAGTGGTGCCTCGCGGCAACCGGCGGCATGTCGCAGTTCATGTACTTCAGGGAGTCAAAGCCAAAATTCCTTTGCGCCAATTCCTTCTCAACCATGGCTGAGATAACCCCAACTACAGTCTCGTTGTGGAAATTCAAGAGACGTCAAAGAACCGACGTGTTATGCGCCATAACACCAACAACACACACATGTGGCGCTCGCATGGTCGTGTCTCATTGGCGTGGCCAAATTCTCTGGGCGGGCCAGGCAGAGTAAGGGGAGGAGCTTAGATCATTTATGACGACATATGGGGCCACATTCCAAATCAGCGCGCTTCAGCCTCCGTTTTTTCCAAAGGCGAGCAGAACACCTAGTGCTTGTTTTACACCGAACGCAAGTTTTAGCCACTGGGGCACCATAGGCAGGCTAGGGGAACTCATATTTATGTTAGAAAACCTCATAAAGTGAGATTTTCATGCCATGGCACCTTTAATGCATAATTGACGATATGGATTCTCTGAGAAAGGATTGATTTGCATGGGATAATCGGTCCTCAAACTGGGGCTCCCCAGAGTTGAATCCTCCTTCCTACCCGTTTGTACAATAAAATAATTATTGGTAGAATTGGGTTGTAAAAAACAATACCACAAGCATACAGTTTGTGATTTTGATTTGATTCAAATGCTATCCACTGTCAGAGATGAATGGGTGCTAGGATTAGGCTTGGGTGGCCAATCCGATGTGTGAACGAGAAAGCTAAAGGTCACAGAGCAGGGTACCTGAGGATGGACCAGGCTTATCATTGGACGAGGCTGCGGTGGCAAGTCGTGCAGTAGGCGGTCTGAGACCTGGTAGAGTCCTCCGATTGGTCGCTGGGATGCCCGTTGCAGCCGGTTTATGAAGGACTCTCCTTGGCGGTTTGAGGCCTGTGGGAAGGGTAGTTAGCAACATAACATCAGCACGTATGTATAGACCGAGAGGGACACTAACTCACTCAATCACCTCACTCACCTGGTGGTGCAGGGCAGAGGCTGGTGGTGTTCGATATACCAGTGGTGCTGGGTATACTGGTTGTGCTGGTGGTGTCTGGTATGCTGTTCTTTGGTTTGCTCTGGGCAACAAATGATATTTACACAAACACTTTTATTAAAAGAAACTTATCTAAAGCACAAGATCTGAATTTGGTTTAGGGCAAGAGTAGAGGGTGTGAATTTAAGCTTAATCTTCACACTGGTTTCATTAAAAAAAGAAAAATAATACGGGAATAACAAAGATATTTTTTAATAGTGTTTAGCGTTTGTAGTCATTACATGAAACTTTTTGAGAAATTTTGAATTTATTTGGTTTAATTTAATTGTCTTAGCAGGGGGACTGCAATTTTAGCCAAAGGCAAGCTTGTCCACTATTGCCTAGGCGCTTATGGCCCCATTGTGTGCAGGAGCACGGCATTGGATTAGGTAGTGAATCCAGAAGGTCGAGGAAAGGAGCCTACCTGTTTAGGGGGCGGAGCCATGGCTGACACTCTCCTCCCTGTAGGGGCGAGGCTGAGGCGCCGCCCCGTGCCACCAGGGGCGGAATTGTACCGGAGACTGCGGGGTATGGCTCGGGCAGGACCCTGGTTTGGCAGGAGCGAGCGAACATCCGGGGCGGCCACATGGTCCGCACTGGCGGCCACATGGTCCGCACTGGCGGCCACATGGTCCGCACTGGCGGCAGGGCTGCTTGTCTGTGGGAGGGGCTTAGATGGACCGTCAGAGTACCCCCTCTTCTGCACCTGTGAGGTCTGGCTCGTGGGCACATAGACTTTCCAGTCTGACATGGGCGTGGAGGTGATCAAACATCCAGCTGTCTGATTGGCTTGACAGTTCAGGGCACTTGCCTTGGGAGGAGAAGCTCTCTCGAATGTGTCGTCAAAGTTGAGGTCGGCACTGCATTTATAAACGGGTGTGCATGCCAGCGTTTGGCATCTCAGTGAATTCTCGTCACTCTTTGTGGCGCTGGGTGCTGGGGACAGAGGTCTGGAGGCGTCCTGTGGGGAGACGGTCATGGTGCTGCTCGCCCTGTCGGCCGTTGCCCCCCTGGACCCATGGGTGGTGTTGACCTCGGACCGCAGGTCCAGCGCCACAACCAGGTTATTATTGGACCCATTGTGAGTGGCAGTTGATAACGCTCTGGGTTGGGCTTCAAAGTGACTTCCGCTCAGGTTGTCTTGGCCGACGCTCTGGTTGTCTTGGCCGACGCTCTGGTTGTCTTGGCCGACGCTCTGGTTGTCTTGGCCGACGCTCTGGTTGTCTTGACTACATCCTTGGGCACCTAGGGTTGGAGAAGAGATGCTCTTAAAGGTGTCCTCGAGTTTGACACCTGAGCAGGCATCGCCCAGTGAGACCACTGCACTGGGTCTAATGGAAACGGGTTCCGACAGCTGTTTGTTGAGCGGCAAACTTAGGTGGCACTTGACCCCCGAGGAGTCGATGGCCTCCATAGTGACATTGCTGTTCATCGAGGAGTCACTAGGTGGACTGAAGTAGGTGTCGTTCCCAGAGCGCGGGGCGGACCCCTGCTCAGACCGTGGGCTGTCATTGCTTGCCACCTCCACCGCATTCTCGCTGAGCACCTGGGTGGTGTTGAGGACCTGGATGGTGTTGAGCACCTGGGTGTTGTTGAGGACCTGGGTGGTGTTGAGGACCTGGGTGGTGTTGAGCTCGGGCTGCCTCGGGTGGTCCAATGCTAGGACCAGAGTTGTCCTGTCAGGGAATTGGGAAGCAGAAGCGGAGCACAGCGATGGAGAACCCAGAGCCATTTCCCCATGGGGAAGGATGGATTCACAGGTTACATCAGATTCGGGAAAGGAGGATGTTTCCAGTGACCTCTGGACAACCTCAGCTTCCAGAGCCACTTCGCCATGGGGAAGGATGGATTCGCGGGTGACATCAGATTCGGGGAAGGAGGATGTTTCCAGTGAGCTCTGGACAA
Organism: Gadus chalcogrammus; assembly: GCF_026213295.1. Classification (NCBI taxonomy): domain Eukaryota; kingdom Metazoa; phylum Chordata; class Actinopteri; order Gadiformes; family Gadidae; genus Gadus; species Gadus chalcogrammus. The sequence continues at coordinate 18,641,313 of NC_079429.1, read as the reverse complement.
CCTCAGCTCCCAGAACCACTACCCCATGGGGAAGGATGGATTCACGGGTGACATCGGATTCGGGACAGGAAGAGCTTTCCACTGAGTTCTGGACAACCTCAGCTTTCGTCATCTCCAGTGTGTGGAGACTGCTGTGGTCCATTAAGCGACTTTCTCCGAGGCTCTGCTGCCCTGTGGAGGCTAGGAGGCGAGGAGTGAGAACTAAACTCTCATCCCTGACCAGACTCAACATGGAGCCTGGGCTGGGCTCCTCCTCCACTTTAGGCGTCACAGCAAGGTGCCGTTCAGGAACCGGGGGCACGAAGGAGGGAGCGGCCCCATTGGTGGAGAGGTTAGAACACTCCATGGTGGAGTCCATCAAGCTGACCTCTGGGAGGGTCTCGTCCTGCAGCCAGAAGCAAGGCCACCCGGCCGGAGCCAAGCTGTCCGGTCCGGCGGGAAGCCGACCCAGGCTCTCCCTCCGTTTGTGATACTCTGTGGTGAACAACTCCTGGTTAAGGTGCGGCATGTTGTGAATAGCCGTCAGCCCATGCCTGGCCGGGCCAGGTGTCAGGCCCTTCCTGGAGTTTTTGCCCGGCAGGTTAAAGCTTTTGAAACCGGGCGTGAGGCCGGATTCCATCTCTCTGGAGTATCTGGGCGTGGACGAGTGGGAAGCAGCAGCAGGACTCCTCGTTTTGGCGAGAGACAGGTGGGAGGTCTCCGCCGTGGTGTCCAGCATGCTGAGCTCAGGGAGCATCTCGTCCCCTATGTCTGGCGACCCGAGAGGACTCTGGCCGAGGTTCGCCATGGTGTTGTGCCATTTGTCCATCTCTCTGGAGTATCTGGGCGTGGACGAGAGGGAAGCAGCAGCAGGACTCCTCGTTTTGGCGAGAGACAGGTGAGAGGTCTCCGCCGTGGTGTCCAGCATGCTGAGCTCAGGGAGCGCCTCGTCCCCTATGTCTGGCGAACTGAGAGGACTCTGGCCGAGGTTCTTCATGGTGTTGTGCCATTTGTCCACGACTTCTCTGTAAAGCGGGAATACACGCTCATCAGGAACGTTCTGATTGGGCTCCCTCGGCGGCCTGGGGGCGGAGTCGGCAGGAGGAGGGATGTTCTCGCGGTCCTCGTTCTCCGTTGGGTCGTAGCTAGGCGCTCCAAGTGTAGCCGTCAGATTGGCCATGTTAGAGGGCTTTCATACAAACGGACGTTATTTTTTCTCTTCTTTTCAAATCCTTGTCTTCAATGCGTTATTGCTGCATGTAAAATACATTTGAATTAAGTTCAGAGAAAAAAGCCTGGATAGGAGGCTTTAGTTTTAGTTTCCTTCGTTAGGTTTACTCTCATACCTTAACGCATTAACGTATTGGTTTAATGAATCAACTAAATGAATGTCATGAACATGGCAAGGAACATACTACTGTGTGACAGTGTGTTAATCCATTTACTTACTTAAGGACAGATTAGCCAAGTTTAAGGCAGAAGGCTACGCAAAACATTGCCAAGAAGTTTTTTGTGGATTACAAGTTTTAAATAATTGTTTCACCCAGGACAGAACATAATACTAAACATCCCAACCATCCCCTTAAAGGGGTAGCCCGGAAGTTTGGACATAGGGCCTGATTCCCAAGTAAGCCTTGGTGTTCTTTATCGAGTCAGTTTAACACATTTCATTCAGTCCTTCTAGTTGCAGAGTTTGCTCGTGCTAGGCTAGCGCACGGCAACAGGCAATACTAGACTGCTAATAAAACAGCCTTACCCACTCCACAGTACACCCGAGGCAAATCAACTATAACGCCAGACGGTCGATGTAAATGTCTGTGTTGATAGAATAATGTTAGAAATAAAACCAACCTTGTATTGAATTGCATTTTGAGGGACTGTGTCTAAGCAGCAGTGTTATATTCGTAGTAGGCTACGGCAGCAGCAGACTGATACCTAGGTTAAATTCTGCTGCTGCTGAGAAAGTAGTCCCTCAAAATGTGATGATTCATGCGATGCAAGGTTAGTTTAATTTCTAAAATTATTCTAAAGTTCACAGACATTTACATCTATAGTCGTTATAGGCGTTATAATTGATTTACCTCGGGTGTACTGTGGAGTATGTAGTTTAATTAGCAGGCTGGTATTGCCCGTTGCCGTGCACTAACCTAGCACGAGCGAGCTCTGCAACTAGAAGGACTGAATGAAATGTGTTAAAAACACATTCACTTGGGAATCAGGCCCTAAATTCCGAACTACCCCTTTAACCGTTTTGCAAACACACACTTCATCTTTTCGAAACATTTACTATATTTATAGCATTTGTATTGTACATCCTATTCTATGTTTTCATTTTTCTACGTTGTATTTCTATAGCATTACATAAAAAAATATTGATTGTACTTGAATGCTTACTTGGCCGTACAACTTTGTGAATCGTATTTGTGGTATGTTACATTCTGCAAACACAAACACATTCTTCCTCACTGATTCCAGTTAGGTCAGGCTGAGTATGTAAACCAGTTAGGTCAGGCTCAGCCTGTGAACCAGCTAGTAGTTCAGTTTGGTCAAGCTCAGTATATGAACTAGTTAGTTCAGTTAGGTCAGGTCAGTCTGAACCAGTTAGGATCGTATGATCATGTTGTGAACCAGTGAGTAGTTTAGTTAGGTCAGTTTGTGAATTTGTGTGAACCAGATAGTAGTTCAGTTAGGTTAGTTACTAGGTCAGGTTATTTTTGTGAACCAGTTAGTAGTTCAGCTAGGTCAGGTTAGTCTGTGAACCAGTTAGTAGTTCAGTAAGGTCAGGTTAGTCTGAACCCGTTAGTTCAGGTCAGTCTGAACCATTTAGGATCGGTTGGTCATGTTGTGAACCAGTTAGGATCGTTTGGTCATGTTGTGAACCAGTTAGTAGTTCAGTTAGGTCAGTGTGTGAATTTGTAGTTCAATTAGGTTAGTTAGGTCAGGTTATTTTCTGAACCAGTTAGTAGTTCAGTAAGGTCAGGTTAGTCTGAACCCGTTAGTTCAGGTCAGTCTGAAGTTGAACCAGTTAGGATTGTATGATCATGTTGTGAACCAGTGAGTAGTTTAGTTAGGTCAGTTTGTGAATTTGTGTGAACCAGATAGTAGTTCAGTTAGGTTAGTTACTAGGTCAGGTTATATTTGTGAACCAGTTAGTAGTTCAGCTAGGTCAGGTTAGTCTGTGAACCAGTTAGTAGTTCAGTAAGGTCAGGTTAGTCTGAACCCGTTAGTTCAGGTCAGTCTGAACCATTTAGGATCGGTTGGTCATGTTGTGAACCAGTTAGGATCGTTTGGTCATGTTGTGAACCAGTTAGTAGTTCAGTTAGGTCAGTGTGTGAATTTGTAGTTCAATTAGGTTAGTTAGGTCAGGTTAATTTCTGAACCAGTTAGTAGTTCAGTAAGGTCAGGTTAGTCTGAACCCGTTAGTTCAGGTCAGTCTGAACCAGTTAGGATCGGTTGGTCATGTTGTGAACCAGTTAGGATCGTTTGGTCATGTTGTGAACCAGTTAGTAGTTCAGTTATGTCAGTTTGTGAAATTATCGTTCAGTTAGGTTAGTTAGGTCAAGTTATTTTCTGAACCAGTTAGTAGTTCAGCTAGGTCAAGTTAGTCTGTGAACCAGTTAGTAGTTCAGTATGGTCAGGTTAGTCACTCTGAACCCGTTAGTTCAGCTAGGTCAGGTTAGTCTATGAACGTCAGTACTGGAGAGTCATGTCGGTACGTAATGCTGCTGATTCTGACGGTATGAGTGTGTTTTGTTAAAGGATCAGGGCTTAGTTTTAAAGTTATAAATCCTGTAGAATATAACGACGTTGTTATTGATTGATGCCGGGACACGTTTTGACAGTAATGTCTGTTAACGTGAATGAGTCTGAATCACTAACTTACCGTTGAAGAAAGCAGACCTTCTAGTTCCGTAAAGGTGGTCGAGTTTATCGTTGTGTCTTCCAGCCGAGATTAAGTCACATTATTCGAACAAACGGTGATTTGCGATCTAACACACACAATTTTTGATGTCGAAAAGTCAAACGAGGAAACTCGGTAATTTGAAAGGACTAGCTACATGAGCTTGCTCCTGATTCGTCAGAGTTTACCCAATAGGCGTCCAGACTCCAGCCAGAGAGATGACGTCATGTGAGACGTGCCTCTGTGCTTTACCGCCACATAGTGGTTTACTCAGAGAATGCTTTAATATGTCTTTACCGCCACAGTGGCGCTCTCCTATAACTAGGTTATAGGACAGGAGATATTGGAATGGTTATAATATCCAACATTTTACTTTTTATACATTGAGTATTTAATATTCTAATATCTGATGTGTGTATATATTTTGTATTTGACGTTTTATCCTTTGACTCATTTATTGTTCACCTGCTTTGGCAATGTAAATGTTTGTTCCTTATGCGAATAAAGCTTTTTTTTATTGAATTGAATTGACTGGTTTAATGTCTTTCTGAAATATTTAGGCAGGGCCATTTTATTGTTATTGCACCTTCAAACCTTTTAGGGTGCAGGAATCACATTGAAAGGACAACAAATAAAAGACAACAATTTGAAATAAAATTTCGAATCAAAT
>NC_079429.1:18519263-18631763 GCF_026213295.1 Gadus chalcogrammus | reverse complement strand
ATATATTACTGTCATCTATCTTGGTTCTGATTGCTAATGTATATCTGTTAGCTCTGGGAGGCCTTGTCCACAAAGCCAGGAGGTTCTGAAGGCCTGTTGTCCTTGGCAGCTCCGCAGAGCACTCTGTTGTTCGGACTCCGTCATGTGTGAGGCTCGTAACTCGCTATCTAGCGACAAAGACAGTTCTGTGGGCTACAGACAACTCCATTCATTTGTGTTTGGATTGAGGCAACAAAACCTCTAACTCTAGAGCTGAAATGTTTTCGCACACCCCCGAAAACAATTTAAAACCTTTTTAAATTGTATTCTGGCAGCTTTTGGCCTTACTTCCGATATTATACGATGGAGAGGGGGAATCAAACTATGTTATCATTTAGGTAGCGTGACAGCGTTTAGCAAACATGTCGTGAGGCTAGCCAACAGTTAGCCTGTCCGCTCAGCATGCAGTCCTTTAACGAGCCAACTCATTTGTGTGTGGAATGTTCTTCAACTGCTGAAGGTCAGGAGATACGCTAATGTCACCCAGCGTAACCACGGCAACCGCTGCAGCCCTTATGTGGGTTGTTGTTGACATGGTAGTGTATTGGCATGCCAACGTTACAGGATTTAACGTGAGCTTAGACTAGATCAAGTGAGTGAGGCCATCTTTAACCACAGCGAGTGTTCTGGTGAGTGTAGGAGTGAGACATGGGTTCTAACTTCTAACAGTTGCCATGGAATTGGGGTGATAAAGCCTCTCTCTCTCACAAAACACCCAAACATAAAATACAAACTTGAAACCCTGCACTGGCCTGCTGCATGTGTGTGTGTGTGTGTGTGTGTGTGTGTGTGTGTGTGTGTGTGTGTGTGTGTGTGTGTGTGTGTGTGTGTGTGTGTGTGTGTGTGTGTGTGTCAGAGTTTGTGTGTGTGTGTGTGTGTGTGTGTGTGTGTGTGTGTGTGTGTGTGTGTGTGTGTGTGCGCGTGCGTGCGTGCGTGCGTGCGTGCGTGCGTGCGTGCGTGCGTGCGTGCGTGCGTGCGTGCGTGCGTGCGTGCGTGCGTGTGTGTGTGTGTGTGAGAAGGAGAGAGCTCTGAGAACTGTGTCAGGACCAGAGAAGTGCATGTAATCCAAATCCTGGATTTAAATTCATATCTAATCCTATTTTTCTCCAGATTTTAGTAATTCTCGTCTCCCTGCCAGGTGTGTGTGTGGGGGAGACATGCAATTGTACACACATCCTAATCACCAATTATTCCAAACACACCACGAACATGGCCTGGTTCTGTCAAGTCATGGAGTGATGTGATTGGGCGGTGGGGGCGAGGTCATAACTTGTTCAGGAAGTGAGAGTGGTCCGGGCGTCTGTAGGGGGTATTTCTGTCCAGCGTGCTGAAATCTGATGCCCATGGTGCATGTCAGGACTTATTAATATCCCCGTCCTTAACATCCTGTCCCTCACACACCCGTCAAATTCAGCCAACAGACAAAGGCTTTATGATATCATTTTATTTGTATTATTATTTTTAATTCGGATTTGTCTATTCTGGTTCCTTAAAGCCACATTCAACTCCAGGTGAGGTTAAAGATTCCACTGCTGAAATACTATTTAAACTGTTACCTCAGTGCCTCTCAATGTCAGAGTAGTGCTAGGTTACACTGCCAATCACCTGCCCCCCCCTCCACCCCCCACCCCCTCCAGCCCAGAGAGTCAGGATGGACCAGGACATGATGAACAACACCGCGGGACGCTCCTCAGCGGGGGGGGACAACCTCAGCTCCTCGCTGGCCGGCATGACGGTCAACGACCTCAACCACCAGGAGAACGGGCTGCAGGCCACGCAAGGCACCATGAAAGGTCAGACTGAACCCCCTCCCCCCCCTTCACACACACACACACACACACACACACACACACACACACACACACACACACACACACACACACACACACACACACACACACACACACACACACACACACACACACACACACACACACACACATAGCCACCGGGGAAGGTCAGGTCCCTGCTTAGGGTCCAGGGTCATGCTTAGGTATCGGGGTGGGCTAAACACCCAAAATAAAACAGTTCTCTGCTCCCTCCCCCCTACGTTTCTCCGCCATTGAGAAGTGTTGTGTTTCACGATGCAACACTTGAAAAGTATGAGGGATTCCCCAAACCAATCAGCAAAGAGATGCCCTTATTGGCCAGAAATAATCTGGGTTGGGTCTCAGATGTATATTGCCTCGCTCAGAGGAAGGCACAAACTCAAACGAACGCTCACCTCAAAAGAGATATTTTCACAGCGCATTTCATTCAGTATTAGCTGATGTGTGGCTAGTCCATTTCTTACAAATGACACTCAAATACAGTAATTGCTCTTAAACCTTAAACCACCCACAGCACCTGTAATGTCAAGATTTTGCTTTATATCATTATATAATTATTTTAGAATATCTACATTATTGCAATATTATTGTCCCAATGACTTGAGGATGTAGGACTATAATGTTGACATGTCGTCAGGTCTTCGTATCAAAGGACAACATGTCAAGTCTCTGAACAGCGTCTGGGCAGCACGCCCTACAGTGGTCTGAGCTGGGAGGGGGGACCAGAGAGCCAGGCTTTGGTCTGTTAATCCTGCTTTATATAAGAGATGTACTGTGGGCCCCTGGGCCCCTGGCTGCAGCTGTAATCCAGCATCATCTGGGTCAGACCCCTCATCATTTCACTCTCTCTCTGCTCTCATCTCTCTGTGCTCTCTCTGTCTGCTCTATCGGTCTGCTCTCTCTCTCGCCCTCTCTGCTCTCTCTCCCTCGGTCTCTCTCTGTCTGTGGTCCCTCTCTCCTATTCTGTCACTGTTCTCTCCCTCTCTGTGCTCTCTGTCACTGCTCTCCTCCTCTCTCTCTCGCCCTCTCTGCTCTCTCTCCCTTGGTCTCTCTCTGTCTGTGGTCCCTCTGCTCTCCTATTATGTCACTGTTCTCTCCCTCTCTGTGCTCTCTATCACTGCTCTCCCCCTCTCTCTCTGCTCTCTCATTCAGTGTACAACAAACAGCCTTTTACAGAAAGTATACACTGGCACTCGGTCAAAGCCGTGTACGGGCACAGAGAAAGGGCACAGCGGGTAAAACCCCTCTTTTGTGGAAACATTTGTGCAGTTGGAGCGACAAATGTTGGAAAATAACGAACACAGCTGCAACTGTATGATTTCAGATCAGATAGAGCAGCGTTTCCCAATCCAAATCACGGTTGTACGTTTTTGCCTATTTATAAGCAGTCGATATTTGATGATGCATTCTAAAGGTTTGAAAGGTCCCATTATTTTCCTGTATCAGCCTGGTTAACAGCCTACAATTCATAGCTAAGATAGCCCGATACACATGAATATATGCACATGTTCTCTGGGACATTTATAATTACAAGCAGGTTGGCACATTAATCAGACATTCAAAAATGTTGTTCAGACCTCAAAAACTGAAAAGTGAGAGTGCCTATAGGGTTGAGCCCAAATAACATTTCTGCCAGCATGTATCTAAAGACCGCCAGGATCCTAGTCACTCTGCAGAGACCCTGCGAGCCCATCTTGCCATCCAGGGCCTCTCAGAAGAGGAGTGATTCAGTCCTCCCAGAGGTAACGTCTCTGTGGCGGTTTAACTCATCGCTGATTGGTCGAGCCGGTTACGTGTTTGGTTTTCGACAGCCAGCCAGGACAATAGCATTAATGCACCCGGCGTAATCAAAGCATTGTACTTTCAGTTAGTTGCGATGCACCTACCATCCGCTTCGTGTCTCTGCATGGTGACGTCGATCTTTGCATATGTGTTGTACACAGAACTGTGCATCCAGACATCAGGTTCAGGCAATATCATATAGAGAGGTTGTAGCTGGGTGCCAGTTCATGATCTGTGGTGAGCTCCAACCATCTGTGTCCCCCCGTGGTCCTGTCTCCCCATATGGCCATCTAGTACGTAGCCTAGCCTTCCCTGGCCTCCAGGCCTCGTTAGTGCCCTCCTCCTCCCCATTCATATTTCCCATCAGGCCTTGCACACAAAGGACACAGTTGTCAGGTACGTCAACCAAAACCAAGAGCAGTTTACCCATGGTGCACCATCCAGTCGGTGCTGTACTTGACTTACTAGGAGGTGCAGCCGAACGTGTAGCATTGTAGCAGAGCTAAGTAAACATGCTAAAGGCTTTCATGGATATGACGTAAAAGGTTCCATCAATCAATTTAACGTGTTAAAATTATATTCTAATTCATATCTTTGTGTTCCATTATCTTCTTTAAATCTGAGCATATTGGAAGCAACATGCTTTTTAAACAATACAGAAATTGGTTCTGTGTCAAACATCTCCAGCTCTGTAACGAGGGCCTCTCAGAGAGGAACCTCCATCAATGAACCCCCAGGGCCGCTCTGTAGAGGAGGGATATCCCTCTAAGACTGAGTGATGGGTTCATCAGCTCACCTTTCAGGGCGGATCGATGAGAGACATGGTGCGGTGTGGTGACTGATGTTGAGATTTCATGGGCCTCTTAGCATGCAGCTAGCATACATTAGCTGTGAGGCAGAGGAAAGAGTTCACCAAACATGTCTAGATTTTTTTAATGTGAAGCTACTTATTATTGAAACTTTATTTATAATTGTTTTTACCAGCTCTCTGCCTCCTTATATGTATTATTTTGAATTATAATCATGAGAGTTTCTATTGATCATGTTTTTGTACTCTTTGGAAAGGGTCAGAGTGTACAGAAAAGTTTAGGACTATCAATAGAAAGTTTTCTGATGACGATGATTATTTTTTACTACTTTACAGCATCCATTTGAGATGTTGAATCCTAAGTAAAGGTTGAGGTTCATCATTAACTGACCTTTGATTTCCAGAGGAAGCAGCCGATGCTAATGTAGCTACCTCCATACCGGGGCTCTCTCAGGAAGAAAGCTACCTGCAACCTGATGTCTCTAGTGGGGAGGTGCTCCTTGGTACGAACCACCCATAACTCTACTCTATGCTATGCTAACTAGACCACCGCTACTATATTCCCTAACTGCTACGCTAACCCTGCCTTATTAATCCCATCTGAGCTACAATAACTTTGCTAACGCTACTCTATTCCCTCTGCTAGGCTAACCAGGCTTACCCTCCTCTATTCCCTCTCTGTTAGGCTAACCAGGCTAATCCTGCTCTATTCACTCTGCCAGGCTAACCAGGCTAACCCTACTAAATTCCCTCGCTGCTATTCTAACCAGGCGTACACTCTTTTTTCCCCTTTCTGCTGCTAGGCTAACCCTATCCCGTCTCTGCTCTGTGAACCAGCCAATGCTATTCATACCCTCTCTGCCATGTGTATGTTCCTAGCCTCCAGTCAACCGCCTAATAGTCTTTATTGCCTCGATGTGTGCTGTTTATTTTCTGTTTACCTCTGCAACGCTAATGTCTTGTTTCTGGCTGTCTGCTCAGTGGCCCACCCTGAATAAACACTCAGTGTGGGCCTTCATCCCTTTAGACAACATGTGTAGCTGTACTCTTCTGAACAAGGAAACATAAACACCTACATGTAAACCGCTTCATATGAACCTGCAAATATCCACAAACCTCTGTACAGCTGCACACCTCCTTGAATGTCCATGTAAAGCTCTCCATGTAAATGTAAAGATGCAGTAGCCTCTAACTAACCCTGGGTTCTCCATCCCCCAACCCCGGGGCCTGAGCAGAGGAACCGGCCCAGGCTCCAGAGGCTCTGTGCGGGCCCTCAGACCCCGAGAGCGGCCCCTGTGAGGACCATGTTCAGCTTGGTGCCTCTGGTGAGACGCGGACCCGATGTCTGCTGTTCGGCTCCTGCCTTGCATTCGATTTCCCACAACCATGTGCATGTTCTATAAATATATATAGGTTATGTCACGTTAAAAATAATACTAATGTATTTTTTGGCGAAACAAAGTGATCTTGGACGAGAGTTTGCATTTGATTTGTAATTTCATTTCACTAACCATTGATTTCCTGCTTGCTTTGCTTTCTGGTTGGGTCAATTGAATGCCTTTTAAAATGCTCATACTATGATTTGCTTATGCCGCTCTGGAGTGGAAATCTTGTGTGTTGAACGACAAACGGAAATGTCTCGAACGAGGATATGAATATGAAGAAGAGAAGACCACGTCATCTTCACACACACACTTGATCCATTGCCGACATGTAGACCTCCTGTGTTTCAAATAGTTTTGATCAACCAATGGATTCTTAGAAGCTCACAACAAAGTGGCAGTGATTCATGCAACAAAATACCGTTTCCCCATTAACTGGTCGGTTTGTTTACATTTGCGGTTGGAAAATGCTGTAGTTGTGTCCACGCCCCCCTCAAGAGCCAGGCTTAATCACGGCAACTCCGCCACGCCCCACACGGAGAGTCACCACGCCGGTCTCTGTGGACGGAGATGTCCGAGCCGGGCAGTACCTCCGCCCAGGCCTCCCAGAATGTCCGATGGAGATCAGGACCCCTGGGTGACGCGACCACATGGGTTCCTCGCTCCGTCCTCATACAGTCTCCCCCCCCCCAGGCCTCTGCTGTGGCTGCTCATAGGGTTCAGGTCCTCTGCTCTGAGCTCGGGGTGAACTGGAAGGAACGGGCTGTCGTTGTGTGTGGCCTCTGGTTTAATTTGCGCTGCTTGGTTTTGGATTGAAGGTTTCTACGTCTTGTGGTGTGTTGAGATATGAATGGTGGATCATTGTGTTTTACATAAAGGGTCTGATGTTCTGTTTCTCTCCTCCTCTGCCTCTCCCGGTCCGCCACAGGACCTGCTGCTTCAGGTATTTACACTAAAGTAACAATGTACAGAAGTTTTAAAGAAGCACTGTGAAATACATCCACATTTAACCCACATAAACCAGGGAACTAATCTGGAATGTTTGTATATATTTTTAAATGATTGAATATTGAGTCATTAGTGTTTTCACTGTATTTGTTTCACTTCAAATAATCTACATATATTTAAATTAAATAATATAACCTTTTAGATGATGTGCTTAAAAGAAACAATAAGTATGCAATATATATAAACATCCATGACCATGGATGTTTATATAGTATATAATGACATATACAATTATATAATATATAAGTAACCATGGTCATAGATGTTTTCGTGTTGCACCTTGAGAATCCAATTTCCTTTGAGCACCTTTGATGCGGAAACAGAATACAACTATGACTTGCAATGGCACATCTCATCCACCGGGGGCGACGTGTACCACATCTCTGTTGTGCGGCATTCAGTCCCTGGTGATGTCATTGAGAGAACTCCGATACACCCTGACCTCATTCATCATTCATCCTCATGAGTCATGGTCCTTGTTGGTCACATGGTCACTGTTTGTTTGTGTTGTCATTCACTCACTTTTGATTTCTCCGTAATCTGCCTCCATCAACTGCTCTTCTCCCTGTTCACAACTTGGTTTTCCACCAATGGGGATCTGGTGCGGCGTGCTGTAAATGTCAACGCTAATCTGCTTTCTAAAAGAGCAAACGGAGCCCGACATTAGCACCACTAGCACCATTAGCGAGCTAGCTCCAGCCACGGAGAGCGACCCAGGGCCCGGCAAGGGGGCCAATGGGAAGGGGGATCGCCTCAGGAGCCCTGGAGCTGAGGAAGAGGACGCTGGAGTGATGATGAAGGATGAGAGTGGGAGGAGTATGACTGACCCTTCATGGCCGTCCCAGGACCCGGGGTGCAGCGCCGTGGCCGGGGACCCCCTGGCCCACGGCGGGAGCCCCGGAGTGCCCGACTCCCAGCGAGCCATCAGCCTAGACGCTGCCGAGTGCCTGGAAGAGTCCAACCAGGCTCTGGTCCGCAGCGCCGCCCTGGAGGACCTCACCTCCATCGGGGAGAAGAAGAGGCTCTGGGGCGACCCGGGGCAAGAGGACGACTCGCAGCCACGGCAACCCCCGGCAGAACACCAGCCTCCTCCTGAAGAACATCGGACCGTGAACGGGGCGAGCAATGGGGTCACTTCAGAACATCTGCATTCCCCCGACCCCACGAGTTGCGAGGTGGCTCCGGACGACCCCTCAGAAGAACCCTTAGAACGGCCCTCAGACCTCGAGGGGATGCGTGAGGCCCCACACGCTGCACACCTCAACGGGGGATCTGACGAGGGACAGAGAGCAGACCAGACGACGGGAGACGAGGGTGAGGGGAGGGCAGATGTTTGTACGGAGTCACAGGTGAACGATGTCACAGAGACCTGCAGATCGACCGAAAACCTCCAGAAAAGCAGTTCACCGGCCAGAAGGTCGATGGTGCCGGTCCCTGTGGTTAAAGGTCTGTTTCCGCGGTCAGTCCTCACCGATCCCAACGCTGCACCCTTCAGTTAATCCCCCCCCCCCCCCACTCTTCTGCTTCGGAATGCCACTCAGCCCTGCTCCCCCACACCCCCGCTGGGCGGAGGTCTCAGAGCCAGGCGAAGCTGCTTTACTCCCCTCCACTCCCTCTTTATCGTTTCATCACTGTCCTCCATCATTTCATTTTGCTCTTGTTGGTAATGCCCCCTCCCTCCATCCTCTCTGGGGGGCCTCTGGTTGTGGTATTTATGGGCCATTCTGCATGCGTCACTCATCACAAGCTGATTGCGTTCAGGGTTTCTATTTGCCACACACACACACACATACACACCACGCACACACACACACACACACACACACACACACACACACACACACACACACACACACACACACACACACACACACACACACACACACACACACACACACACACACACACACACACACACACACACAGGTGACAGGTGTGCGCGTGAGAATGGACGTGGCTTGTGAACTATTCAAAAGATGTGGCTGAGATGTTTCCTTTCTGTCCTCACAGCAAAGATTGACAACACTGGAGAGAAAAAGGTGAGTTAACAAAGCCTTTGTTTGTGAGGGTAGTCATAAATCATAAAGAACTGCTATAAACTATAATTCATTAAGTCCTATTCAGGATCGATATTACCATGATGCATTGGGAACGGTTCATCTACGGTAATGGACTGGTGTACTTTTGGTTAAGGCAAGGCTTTTAAGTGGTGTGGTTAAGTTAAGGTAAGGGTTTTGGGGGATACAGGGCACACTCAGAATAATGGCCTGGAAAGGTTCTAGTGACCGCCCGTCTTTCAACACGTAGGACATGTAAGTATCATCATGCCGCCCTGTCGGTACGACTCTTCATCCATGTTCCTCTTCCTGACAAGAAGACCCAACCCGCGACCACAGCTAGGCCCAGGTCTTGCCCTAAAAAGGTGCCTGCGTTACCCAAAGGCTCCGTAACTCGGGCCCCGCCCTCAAATGGGACAGGCTCCAACCCCAGGAAGCCAGTCACTGCAGACCAGAGTCAGTGCAGAGTGAGTAGAGGCCGCCAGCCCTCTGGCTGGGTTTAGCTGCTGCCTGAGAGTGATGCTCACACAGACACGCAAAATGGATGCCCTCGTCTCACTGCCTGTCGGACTGTGTCTTGTGGACCTCTGTTTGAGGGGAGATGTTACTACTACCAGACACTCACTAACCCCAGCCCTGTTTATCATAAGGCTCACATTGCGGACTGTACTAAGACACTCATCTGCAACTCATGCCTGAAATGCTCTCTCTCTCTCTCTCTCTCTCTCTCTCTCTCTCTCTCTCTCTCTCTCTCTCTCTCTCTCTCTCTTTCTCTCTCTGTCTCTCTCTCTCTCTCTCTCTGAGTTCTTAATTGAGTGTGTTTTGATCTACAGCCTGCAAGTGCTACCAAACCTCAAGTTCCAGGAGCCAAGATTCCCGCCAAAACAGGTAAGATACCTGTTTTGCCGATACAACCGATACAGCTAGTTCCAGGAAACCGCCCACTCCAAAAAATGACCAAGGTAAAAAGACCCCATAGGGCGGCTAGCCAATCAAACGCTTAGACGCTGAGACGCAGAGACCGCACAGCCATGGTGTGATCAGGTCTGCTCTGAGATCAAGACCCTGAGACCTGAGATCAGGTCCAGCATGAGACCTGAGATCAGGTCCACCCTGAGAGAAGGTCCATCCTGAGACCTGAGATCAGGTCCAGCAGGAGATCAGGTCCACCCTGATCACACTTTGTTAACTTCTAAGCAGCAGAACATCTGGTGCCTTTAATTGCTTGTGGATTGGTTGGTAGACTGGCTGGTTTGGTTTGCTTTGATTGGTGACCGGTTGGTTTGGTTGATGGTTGGGGATTGGCCTAAAGGTTTGAACGGTTGACTGGGTTGATTGTTGGATGGTTGCTTGACTGGTGTCCTGGTGCCACAGTAGACGGCGCCAGTGGCCAGAGCAGCCCCAGCACCCCCAAGTCCCCGGGCAGCATGACCCGGGCCGCGCTGGAGGCCAACAAGGTGAAGAAGGTGGCGGTGGTCCGCTCAAGCCCCAAGTCCCCTGGCTCGATGAAGAGCCGCTCCCCGGCGCCGCTGGCCGCCGCCGCCCCTCTGCCGGACCTGAAGAACGTCCGCTCCAAGATCGGCTCCACAGACAACATCAAGCACCAGCCCGGCGGGGGAAAGGTAACCGCGGCCACCGAGTCCCCCCCAGCGATGATTTGAGAGTTTAGTAGGTGTTGGATTACAGAAACAACACATAAGGCCCCTTGTGGGTCATACTAGTCCACTCTGAATCCGGTGCTATGACCTAAGAGCTGTACCATAGTTCGATTTCAGTGTTTGATTTGCACCAGGACCGCTCACCACTGACATTTCACAGCCTCACTACACACACACTCCACGTCTTCTGACCGTCCGCTGACATGCCTTCCTGTGTCCTCTCCAGGTGCAGATCCTTGACCAGAAGATCGACGTTAGTAATGCCCAGGCAAAGTGTGGTTCTAAAGCCAACCTCAAGCATGTGCCAGGAGGCGGCAATGTGAGTAACTTAAGGGTTGACTCAACGCTGAGTCCTGAGTGTCTCTGTAGTTATGATCAAGTCAACCAAACCACTAGTGCTAGAAACCCAGACGCGCTCACCCTCCCTTTCGAGGCGCACACCTGGACTTCCTCTTGACTGCACTGAATGCATTTTTCTAGTTCAACCTCTTTCTGAATGCTTCTCCATCGGGCCTTCTTGTCCTCGATGGTACAACTAGAACTGTTTATAGATTGACCTCATGCACTCCTGGATATTTCAACTTCCTACTTTCATCTTCTTGCATCCCCTAGCCTATACCAATGGAGAGCTGTGAGGAGGCTGACGATTGATAGATACAGACAGAAATTGAGATAGATGAATAATTAGATAGAGATATCGAGAAAGATGAATGATTAGATCGAGAGATTGATAGATAGATAGCCATTGAGGAAGTTGACAATCGATGGCTGTATAGCAAGCAAGCCAGACAGACAGACAGACGGCAGAGAAGGACTTCATACCGCCTGTCGTGAAACCACTTCATGTGGATCTCTCTCTCTCTCTCTCTCTCTCTCTCTCTCTCTCTCTCTCTCTCTCTCTCTCTCTCTCTCTCTCTCTCTCTCTCTCTCTCTCTCTCTCTCTCTCTCTCTCTCTCTCTCTCTCTCTCTCTCTCTCTCTCTCTCTCTCTCTCTCTCTCTCTCGCGTTCTTCTACTCAGGTTCAAATCCTGGACAAGAAGATAGATGTGACCAATGTCCAGGCCCGCTGTGGCTCAAAGGCCAACCTGAAGCACACACCTGGGGGAGGAAAGGTGAGGTACCTGGGGAGTGAACATCACAAGCATATCTTCTCTGTGAGGCTCAGCCTTGGAACAAATCGAGGATGTTCAATGATACAAAACCATTGGATGGCCTTTATACCTTAATGTCAAGACTCACTGCTTGGAGTTGAAGTGTGAAGAGACTAAAAAAGGTGATCCAGAAGGTTCTGTCCCCTCTCCAGGTCCTTCTCCAAGGTCTGTGCTGTAGGCGCACAGAGGATGTGGATAATGGAGGCTAGATGATGGTTTATTGATTGACGGACAGTTGATGGACTATAGCTGGTTGATTGTTTCATGGATGCATCATGGACTATAGATGGTTGATTGATTGTTGAAGGACGGTTGATGGATGGATAATAGATGTATCAAAATCCTCAGGTTTTCAAGATGAAACCTAGTGTTGGTCAGCTACCATACTTAGTCCAAAGAGTGCAGCTTTTACTTTGGATACATTTTCGCTAGCATCACCAGCAGAGCTACGGGGCTGGTGATGTGGGCCACCAAGGGATGAACCGCCGAGTCCAGAGAGCCTCTGTAGTTATGGTAATCTAAACAAAACCCAAAGATACAAGTTATCCTAACTGAGATCCTCCTCGGACCTCATGTCCCTCCAAGAACACCTCTCCTGTTCTGAGGTCAGCTTGACAGCACTGCTGTCCCAACACAACAGAGATAACTCTGTTCCAAGGTCAGCTTGGCCGTCCCGACCCAACGGGGGATAACTCTTTTCTGAGGTCAGCTTGGCCGTCCCAACCCAGAGGGGGATAACTCTGTTCTGAGGTCAGCTTGTCCGCACGGCTGTCCCATCCAAACGGGGGATAACTCTTCTTCTACATTGTTACCTTTTCCAGGTACAAATTCTTGAACAGAAGCTGGACTTAAGCAATGTGCAGTCTCGCTGTGGATCCAAAGATAATATTAGGCATGTGGCCGGAGGAGGCAATGTGAGTAGCAAGGGCTGGAGGCTGCATCCTGGACCCCTGATGCACCTCCAACAGAACCGGGCGCCCCGCCCTGCACGAGACTCACCTGCTGTTAACCCTGTGTGTTGGTCCCCCCCCACCTCTCTACCTCACCCAGCCTCTATTAACAGTACCTTCTGAAGGGCATTGCATCATTTCAACTGCGACATAGATGAGTCACAGCTACACGATACCTTCACCTGCTGTGAGCTTCCTAGCTGATGCTCGTTGATTCCATTGAAGGCGTTATCAGAATCAATGCAGTCCATCATGTCATTGCTTTTCCGGCCGATCAATCTAAAGTTAAACAAGGGAGGGTGGCCCTGTAGCAGCTGAAGGTATGCAATGCCCTGGTCTGATAAGAGGATGGTTACAGCCCTAGCCTGGACGTCCTGTTTTGGTGTAACTACTCCAGTAATGTGCTGTGAACTTTGACCCCCCTTCCTCAATCAACATGCATGCCAGTGGGCTGAATGATCTGAGCAGACAAATGGGAGGTGGAGAGAAGAGCCTCCCGGTCAGGAAGCAAAGAGCTGCTGGGCTTTGAGCTCGGACCGCTTGATGACATCCCCACTGACTGACAGCCAGCCAGACGGACAGATACAGAGAGACGGTTAGACAGACAGATGGACATTCAGACAGACAGAGAGTGACAGACGGGTGGACAGTGAGCTACTTGAAGACTGACAGTCAGACAGACAGACACACAGTGAGGCAAACAGAAAGGGCAGGCACACCGACAGATTCAGACAGAGAGATGGACGGACAAACAGATAGCCGGGCTGACTGACAGACACCCAGAAAGATGGGTGGACACACAACAAATTCGAAACATCAACTATAAAACAATATATATTTTTTAAAACAGATAATTTTCAAATGTTTGATTTTAAGTGTCATGTGACTCTAATCCTGCAAGTTAAATCTGTGACTGCTTCATATGAACTTAGAACAACATAGTTATCGTGATATCGTTAGCAAAACTGATTGCGTAAATTGGTTAGCATGAAATAGTTAGTCAAACATAGTTAGCATGACATAGTTCACGTGTGTAAAGTGTGACAGTGCTATTAATGACTAACCTTCAGAGGCTAACAGGACAATGGACAGCGCTAGTCCCTTCTGTTTACCGTCCACAATGTCCTCTTCTTCAAAGCCTGAATCTTGTTTGGCTTTTTTTCTCCTTTCTTGTCTCTTAAGGTGCAAATCGTGCACAAGAAAATTGATTTGAGCAACGTTCAGTCCAAGTGTGGTTCAAAGGACAACATTCGCCACAAGCCAGGTACGAACTACTTGGAGGGCCTCTGTTTTACTAGCCTACTACGGGAGCGTACCTATTTTCCCCGGGTCCTATGTCCCAGCTTTGTATGGGACCGAGGAACATAGGACCCTGTGAGCAAATCTTTTTTTCGTAGGCTGGTAGGGGCAAGTACCGCCTTTTTCGCCTCTGATTCGCCTGTGATTAGTTAGAATGGCTCTCCTCCGATTGGTTATGGTTAGGTTTAGGTTTAGGGTTAATCCTCACCCTAACCCTAACCCTCACCCTTTGCACCCGGGGAACATAGGACCTGGGGAACATAGGGATGACCCCCCCTGCCACTACAGGGTTCACATCACAGTAATATAAAGCCTGCTTCAAGGTTCGGTTTTCGGGACACCTGGTGGTAATATCGTGCCCATCCCAGAAAATCAACTATACACACATAACCAGATCGGATATGCTTACCATTGTTGAACAGTTCATAAACAGAACAGAACAATCAATTTTATTGTAAAGCTTTCAAAGTATGGTGCTGATTGAGTCTCGTATCCTTGTAGCTCAATTGTTTGTTTTTTTCAATTTTCTTGTTTGAATGATTTAGGTGGTGGAAATATTGAGATCAAGCATGACAAAGTTGATTTCAAAGTACAGTCCAAAATCGGCTCTCTGGACAACATCGGCCATGTTGCAGGAGGGGGCGGGAGGAGGGTAAGCTAACGCTACATAGCTACAGAGAGTTAAAGCAAACACTACACAGCAAATTTAGATCTAAAGCTAATGGCTAACGCTACATAGCTACAGAGATCTAAATCTAAAACTACTCAGCAACGTTCATATAAAGCTAATGGCTAAAGCTACATAGCTACAGAGAGCTAAATGCAGTTTTAGACCACTAGTGCGTTTTTAGAGCTCTAATCGCATTATTTCCCTTTGAGAGCCCTAGAGATATTAATGAACAGAGCTATTCGTGAACAGAGCTATTCGTGAATAGAGCTTTTAGTGAACAAAGCTATGAGTGAGCAGAGCTATTAGTGAACAGAGCTCTTAGTAAACCAACGCTTCTAGAGCACAATTTAACTTTGAGAGCTCTAGAGATTTTACAGAACAGAGATTTTAAATAAAAAAGCTTGGACTGAACCACAGCTTTTAGAGCATAACTTCATAGCCCCCGAGCTTCAAGTTGACTAAAGCTTTCAGAGCACTAGAACTGTTTGACAGCTAAGCGTTTAGACCAAGAAAACCTAGAGTGAACTAGAGCTTTGAGAGCATCAGAACTGTTAGACAGCTTAGCCTTTAGACCAAGACAACCTAGAGTGAACTAGAGCTTTAAGAGCACTAGAACTGTTAGGAAGCTAAGCCTTTAGACTAAGACAACCTTGAGTGAACTAGAGCTTTAAGAACCCTAGAACTATTAGACAGCCACGCTTTTAGACCAAGAATACATAGTGAACTAGAGCTTTTAAAGAACATGTTTTTTAGAAAACTAGAGCCCTTAGAGAAGTAATTCACCAACACTTAGGGTTTCCTCCACGCCTTATCGTTCTACACTCATCCTGTTTTCTCTGAGTTTGTTGTCTCATTCATTCACTCATTCATCACTATTCGTTCTCACCATCAGGTGACCATGCCGTGGTTGTTTTTATATTAAGTTCTGTGCTTTGAAGTTTTATTTTTCTGTTTTTTTTTTGTCATCCCATCCTCTCATGTTTTGTTGGCTGCCTTGGGGGGCTGGGGTCATCTCTCTAGAGAGAGCAGGGCAAGGGGTCAGAGGTCAGCACCTCAGGGAGCCCTTCCCCCGCCGTCTCCCCCCCACTGTCCCCCCCTAGCCTGCCCCCCGCTCCCGCCACCCCCCTCCTCACCAACCCCCTCATAAAGATTGAGGACACTCGTGAGTACCAAAGACCTCTGTTAGTTCAGACCTGTCCGTAGTCTGACCGTTGTCATGTGTTAAGGAATACCTTCCTTTAATGAATTACCTGGTCAAACCTTTTCTAGTCCACCAGGTGGTGCTCTAGTTTGTTACATGATCATCCAAAGTTTCCCATCTGAGATAATAAATTTCCCAGTTGACCTTTATAAGAAAATATTATGAATACTTAACATTCAATATTTAGCCTAGAAGCCCTAGATTAATCAATTAGACTCAAGGTTAAGATAAGATAATGTGCTTTATTTATTTAAAATGTGAAATTTGTGGTGCTGTCACGTTAAAATTGTACCGGGGGCGAAAATTGTACCGGCCTACGTCATCGTTTGTTTACATCCTGACAACCCGACAACCTGCCCCGCAACAGACGACGCGATGCAGAAAACATGTTTCCAAACGACGAAATAACATAATACAGATAGCGGATCGCTATGATAGATAGCGATAACACTTATTTTTACTTTATATTTGTATTGTATTTAATTGTTTAATCAAAACAATAAAAAAAATTGCCCGCGAAACGGGCGATCGCGTCAAATCACGTAGGAAGGTTCTTGAACATTCTAGACTATGAAACCTGCTTAAAACACTCAGTTTACTAGCTAAATTCGATTAAACAATTAAATAGAATACAAATATAAAGTAAAAACAAGTGTTATCTAGCGATATCTGTATATCCGTTATCTGTATTATGTTTCAAGAACCCTTCTACGTCATTTGACGCGATCGCCCGTTTCGCGGGCAAAACATTTGTCATTTGACGCGATCGCCCGTTTCGCGGGCAAATTTTTTTATTGTTTCGATTAAACAATTAAATACAATACAAATATAAAGTAAAAACAATTGTTATCGCTATCTATCATAATACAGATAGCGATCCCCTATCTGTATTATGTTATTTCGTCGTTTGGAAACATGTTTTCTGCATCGCGTCGTCTGTTGCCGGGCAGGTTGTCAGGATGTAAACAAACGATGACGTAGGCCGGTACAATTTTCGCCCCCGGTACAATTTTAACGTGACAGTGCCGCAGCCGGTAAATACACCACATACAAAAGAAAACTCACACATACACTTAAGTAGTAGAAACGTAGGCAAAAGTTGTTCACATAAATATGTATTTGAATATCTTCTGTCGTGGGTTTCCATCCGTCCTGTGTAACGTTCACCAGATTGAGTCCCACAAACTGACCTTCCGCGAGACGGCCAAGGCCCGCACGGACCACGGCGCCGAGATCGTGTCTCTGGAGGACTCCCCCCGCCAGCTGAGCACCGTGTCGTCCTCCGGCAGCCTCAACATGACCGACTCCCCGCAGCTCTCCACACTGGCCGACCAGGTGTCCGCCTCCCTCGCCAAGCAGGGCTTGTGAACCAGCAGCCCCACCCCCCCGGAAGAGCCCAGCCTTCCTCGGCCCCTAGCCAACAGTTTTCTATCTTAATTTAGCTCCCTCACAGATATCCCAAACCTTCAAGGTGTTACTTAAAAAGAAAAAAAAAGAAGGTAAAGAATGTTGGCCATGCGGTCGAGTTCACGTCTCTGTTGACCTCTGACCTGGTTAGGAGTTAGAGCAGTTTGGAGACGGCCGCAGGCTCGATCCCCAGCCTCTTACCGTCATCATCCATGTCCGAGTCTAATGTCTTCACTCTTAAGTGGTCAAGTTTCCCAGATGTCCTTTTTTCCGTGTGATATGTTCCCCGCCCCCTTCCTACACGTTGCGTATTGATTGGTAGAAAAGATTGGAATGCGACCTGTAAGGTCAGAAAAGTGTTAAAACAAAAAATGTACAGGGTATAAAGGAGATATTAGACTAAACGTTTAAAATAAAAGCATAATTCTCGCTAAGGAGACGGTATAAACGCAGCGTTCTGTGCTCTACACAGAACCCTTGAACAGAACGGCTAGAGTAGAAATGATTCTTTTTCCCCCCGTTGGGCACAGGTTCATAAGTGTATTCTGTGGATATGACATGTATTTGATATGGAGAAACATTTGTATTGTGCCTGCTACTGTCAGTGTTAACTTATTTTATACCATACTGCTGAAACTGTAACGCACCAAGCTTGACTTAGGGTGGAGATTATACTAGACACATCTAGCGAGTGTATAACCCATGGCCAATGTAGAAAACTAAATATCAAGTGAAGACTAGTTTATTATTGCTTAATGATTGAAACTTTGATCACCCATATCACTACAGTATAAAAGTTGTTAGGATTAGATAACGGGTGTTTAAATGATAACGTAGAGAAGGGATAAATGTTTGCAATCTCCAAATCAGTCCCACTATAAAACAAAGATAACCTGCTTAAGGAAATGACAGCAGACACATTTTGCTTTGAATAGTAGGATGCTCATTTGAGTTTGCCAAATTGAATGCACTTCAGCTTGTCTCAAGGCCTATTCCTAAACCCGCTGGGTGATTTCCCTGTTAATTAACCAACAGTGAAGAACGAGTCAAAGCCTCCCTAGAAATCCTTAACAGAACAAGATCCAGTCCTCATCCGTGGGAATGAACCCTGCATGTAGTCCGTAAAGGTCCTCGCACGCACACACACCTTAGTGTCCTGTTCCCCTGCTGTGGAGATCCCAGGGTCCACGGACTGTATGTGCACAAGGGGTGGAGCATCTTCCAACCAGTCCCTTCCCCGTCGTCCTACTGATGTGACTCGGTTTAACCGGCATGCGGTGTCTCAGGCCGCAACCTTCACATAATAACCTGCATGCTAATATATCGGTTGTCTTGAAACACGACGGCACCATCAGCGTGGCAGATGGCGAGGAGGATCAGGAGGAGTTAGAGACTGAGGAGGAGGAGGTGGTCCCAGTCTTGATGAGGTGGTGCTCTTCTTTTGAACTAGAAATAGCTTCCGTTTGCGGTAAGAAAACTCATCATTTTGAATTTATTTTGACGCTGTACAGTCGTGGAAATGTGATTGCCATCAGTATTGTGGATTTTACCAATAACTGGTTTATGACCTTGTTGCTGTATGTGTATTTGAAAATAAATGCTACGAAATCACGGCCTGCTTTTCCACTTAAAAAGAGTGCATGTGCACAGTGACGCCAAGTTAAACATAAATGTTTTAATGGTACTATTTACAAAACAATTCTGATTTGGATTAGGTTAACTGCTGCAACATCAGATGGGTACATCAACATCTTGCTTAACTACAAACGGAAAGTGATTGAAAACAAGTGAAAAATTATACCATAGATTTTGCATAGCAATTAGTTACTGGGAGGGGGGGGCTAGTGTTGACAGGACATGGTATTCTTTCAGATGTCTAGTTCAGGCTGCAGATATTCCCTTAACATGTGAAACCTGAGGCATTGTGTGTGAGGGGAAGGGCTGGAGGGGCATTTCTTACAGAACACGTCCAGTTGTTGTCCAGTGAAGCCAGCGGTGCAGCTGTTGAGACCTCTGCTGTAGCACTAGAGCGCAGACCGAGCAGACCCCGTCCTACAGGCCTGCTTTTGGCATCCTTTAAAAAGCCTGCTGCTATGTTAGCGTAAGCATCAATGGAGCAGGCAGCTCCACTACCTGGCTAATCTGTGGGGCTAGCAGAACTAGCGTTAGCATGTGTGGTATCTCAATTGGCTAGCAGAACAAGCATTATCATGTGTGGTATGTTATTTTATTGTTAGCAGAACTAGCATTAGCATGTGTGGTAGCATGGACGGCTAATTAAATTAGTGTCAGCATGTGCAGTATCCTGTAGAGCTAGCATGACTAGCACGGGTGGATTTTGTATGGCTAGTAAACCTAGCGATAGCATGGGTGAGATATGTAGTGCTAGCAGAACTAGCATTAGCATGTGGGGGGCTAAGTGCTCTTGAGACAGCAGTCCTGTATGCCTACTGCCACTTATTATAAAAACTTAAAATAAACCAAAGCAAAACAGACAATGACAGCAGGGCAAAGCAAACAAGCGCTTGGGCATCGCAGAGACTCAAAAGGAATGATTTACCGTGAAAACAAAAAACATACATGAGTCCAATGTGAGTCAGGAATGACGAGGAGCAACAGAATAGAACTTGGCAGTCAAGAAGGCAACGGCCTCTAGTGGGGAGAGGAAGGAACTACACCCCCCGATGTACCTGTATATCTGGGCGGGGGGCTCAAGGAGATTTATTATTATTTTGTCACTCCACTAAAAATGTACATGGGAATTACAAGCAAACTAGTGAATAGAAAACACCCTTTGGCATACGTGGAGTAGTGGGCTACATAGTGCGCTACGAGAGACACGCCACACACCAGACATCGCTAAGCCCCATGTACATGTTCAGCCTACGACACTAATCACTTTTTATAGCACATTCTTTTATATTCTTTTTTTTTTTACATTTACCTTTTTTTCCTGTGACAAAAAACAAAGTGTAGGGAAAGGCTTCTATCTCCATAACGTTCACTAAAAACTGTGAAAAGTATCCCACTGGTGTTTGAATATCAAACAACAGCAGCCCCTTGAGACCTGCTGCTTCCTGCTTCAGAGGTTAATGCGGGGCCGGGAGGGTCTTCGGTGAGGGGGAGGGGCTCCAGAGAAGTGGGTGTGGTCAGAACTGGGGGAGGGGCATGGGTTGCAGCAGTTTATCATCGGTGGGTGGGGGCCTTGTGTTTGAGGTCGTCCTCTTCGCAAGGCATGTCCATATCGTCAGAATCCAGCCGGCCGTAGCCTGTTGCCCGGCAACCAGAGATGCTGCGCATCCGGGAGACGACGGCGCTGCTGTCACTCTCCACCTCGGGCTGCATCTCGGGGTCCTCCGACATCGGGAAGTTACGCCGCTCGAACGGCGCCACCGTCTGGAGACAATCACAACACGCTGTCACCAGGGGGGCCTTCAACAACTTCAGCAAAGACGTTATTCATTAGACCATCGTTAAAGGGCCCCCATTCTACCAGCAGATATGAGTGAGATTAGAAATGACTGGGCATGCTTGCCGACCGATCTATCCAGTATACATCTAGCTGGACACGCCCACTTGTGATGTCGGTCCGTCACTGGGCATAATGACAGCATAAGGGAAAGCTTGCCATGGCTCATCACTCCCACCTGCTGGTGAAAAGAGGGCCCACTAACCACCAATTTTACTTTCGCCTGAACCTTTCTCATTTAGAAAGAAAGATGTCCCTGAAACAGTGAGCCAGCCACCATTAAGGCCTCTCGATGGGATGTAATGTTTCTGAACTATGAACGTTATCAAAGTGGAATGAGATAAATGACTGGAGCACCCTTTGTAACTCCTGCCGGAGCCGTCGGGAAAATGGCTTTGACTTGGAACTACGATCGGATTAAACTTTGGACGGAATCCAAGTTAAGATGCATTCAGACACTTTTGATGTCCCTTCTGGCTCAGACCAGTGCTAATGCAGAACTTGGGAGAGCCCTTAAGGCAGTAAAGAACGGTACATCTCGTTTGACTCGGGCAGTGTTAAAACAACAACAAGCCCCTTCCTTTAAGGACATAGGAGAGATGAGGACGCCTAGCTCAATGGCACCAACAAGCGGCCTGAGCCCCAGTAATAACCCAGCAGAGAGAAGGCCTGAGCCCCAGTAATAACCCAGCAAAGGAGGCCTGAGCCCCAGTAATAACCCAGCAGAGAGGAGGCCTGAGCCCCAGTAATAACCCAGCAAAGGAGGCCTGAGCCCCAGTCATAACCCAGCAGAGAGGAGGCCTGAGCCCCAGCAATAACCCAGCAGAGGAGGCCTGAGCCCCAGTAATAACCCAGCAGAGAGGAGGCCTGAGCCCCAGCAATAACCCAGCAGAGGAGGCCTGAGCCCCAGTAATAACCCAGCAAAGGAGGCCTGAGCCCCAGTAATAACCCAGCAGAGAGGAGGCCTGAGCCCCAGTAATAACCCAGCAGAGAGGAGGCCTGAGCCCCAGTAATAACCCAGCAGAGAGGAGGCCTGAGCCCCAGTAATAACCCAGCAGAGAGGAGGCATGAGCCCCAGTAATAATCCAGCAGAGAGGAGGCCTGAGCCCCAGTAATAACCCAGCAGAGAGGAGGCCTGAGCCCCAGTAATAACCCAGCAGAGAGGAGGCCTGAGCCCCAGTAATAACCCAGCAGAGAGGAGGCCTGAGCCCCAGTAATAACCCAGCAGAGGAGGCCTGAGCCCCAGTAATAACCCATCAGAGGAGACCTGAGCCCCTGTAATAACCCAGCAGAGGAGACCTGAGCCCCAGTAGTAACCCAGCAGAGAGGAGGCTTGAGCCCCAGTAATAACCCAGCAGAGGAGGCCTGAGCCCCAGTAATAACCCAGCAGAGAGGAGGCCTGAGCCCCAGTAATAACCCAGCAGAGGAGGCCTGAGCCCCAGTAATAACCCAGCAGAGCTTTCGGCCCAGTATCCCCAGTACGTACCCTCTCCTCGAAGGGGAAGTCTGGCGTGGAGCAGCGCGTGTCCTCGTTGGACATGAGTCGGTGCGAGTCCCGGGAGCAGGGGGTGTGGGGGTTGGAGGTGGCGTCCGGGCTGCCCGGGCTCATGGGCGAGGGCAGGTAGCTGTACTCGTGGAGCAGTGGGCAGTGGCCCGGGTCCGGGGAGGCGGGCTGGGGCGTGGGGGGGTTGGTGCCACAGAGCAGGGGCGTGGTCCGCCCGTCAATGGACTTGTAAGACCTGAACGGACCAGGAGGAACACATGAAGACCTCTTCTCAACATGTTGCAGACGCTGATGGTTTGTACCTCCATGAGTGATAAAGTAAGTTCTATGAATAAGGCAGGCTAATGACTAGGGTGGCGAGGTGGGACTAGATCGGCCGGCACTACCAGCATCGGGGGGTCATGTGTAGGCCGTCTTTACCTGCTTCCTCTCCTCTTAGCGGGGGCTAGAGCCATCCAGGTCCAGCGGGATCTCTCCTGGTCCTCACAGGGCTGGTGGAGCTGGCTGAACGCAGCATCAGTCAGATCCTCCAGCTACACACACACACACACACACACAAGACAGAGCATAGGAACGTTAGCCAGGAGCAGGACAGAGGAAGACGAGATAGAAGGAGTGAGCAATAGAGAGCGAGACGGAGGAAGGAGCAGTGGAGTCTTACCTCCGTCTCGTTCTCCTCCTCAGCCATCGGCTGGGCCAGGATGTCCACCTCTCGCCAACTGCGGGAAACACAAGAGCACATATCAGGGAAGGAACCAGGAGCACTGTCCCGGCGTGCAGCAGGCGGCCCTGCCCACTCCGACCAGCCCATGGTACGTTTGGCGCAGGAGGTACCTGGGCGTGAGGATCTCCTTGTACTGGAGCTTCTCCACCCGCGTGGTGGCCGCCACAGACATGGGGATCACGATGTTGTTGATGTCGAAGGAGCTCTCGCCTCGCCTCCTCTTGATGGGCTGCTGCTGGGGGGGGGGGGGGGGGGGAACACCGTGCTTAGTCTCTGGGGTCTACACTGAGGCTAGGGTAGGCCGTTTCTCCTACATGCAGGTTGGCCCCATTTCTTGAAATTCTCTTTTCAAAAAGCAGTTAATAAATCAAAGTCAGCATTAGAAATGTTGAAGCAGATCATTATTGGTAATTGTAAATCGGCCTAAAGATGAATCTTTACCAATCATGCATTGCAGAATTTAATAAAAAATAAATACAAAAAAGGTATTCAGAACGTTACCCAGTATTTAATTAAATAAGGTATTCAGATAATTTCACAGTAGTTCACGCACAAGCTAAGCGTTCCCAGTAGTTCACGCACAAGCTATCCCGGGGATTCCACCGGATGCGTTACGGCAACGTTACGGCTGCGGCACGTCTTGGCCGCGACTTTGCCCTGCTTGCATTTCCACCGGGCGCGTTACGGCAGCGCAACGCTGCCTTGCGAGCCAGCCGTATTCCCGCGAGATCACGAGATCCCGCGATAATCCTAAACCTAATGTACTCACCTTCCACTCCCAAAACTACTGCAATTAAATGCCAGGCTTTGTCCTTTCTGACATTGTTCTTATAAAAAGGATGATTTGAGACCCTTTGATTGATTGACTGCTGACCTGGTGCCACCGGTCATGACGTAATAATGTTGGTGTTTTATTTATTGTGTTTTATTTGGAAAATTGAGCGGAATGCTCTATGGCTTTTACTTTTTCACTTCCTGCCCTGATCGATCTACTCTGTTGAAATTGACGTGGTTCAGCAGCGGCTCGCGGCAAAAATAGGAATGCTAAGGAATGATAGCGCTGCGGCGCGGCACGCCGCTCCTGGGACGCTGCTGAGACGTTCCGCAGCCGCGCCCGGCGGAAATGGTCTCATTGATTAGAATGGAACCTTGGATCTGCTGCGGTGACCGCGGCCAAGACGTGCCGTTACGTTGCCGTAACGCGCCCGGTGGAATCAGGCCGTAAGCGTTCCCAGTAGTTCATACACAAGCTAAGCGTTCCCAGTAGTTCATGTACAAGCTAAGCGTTCCCAGTAGTATGAGGCGGGGTCCCGCGGGTCCTACCGGCGTGTTGTGGACACTCTGGCTGCCCAGAGGGGTGGAGTTGTCGGAGGAGGTGGAGAGCTGGCGCGTGAGGGAGCTGTGGAGGGATGAGTGCATGTTGGCCAGCACAGAGCAGGGACTGCCAGAGTCCAGGTACAGCTTGGGAGACGCTGGGGACAAAAAAACACAAAAGACACATTAGCAACACCAAGAAAAACCAACAAAGGGCCACGATGATTGAAGGTAAAGGGTCTCCAAGTTGCCCCACAAAGGGCTACAAATAAATAAAAACTGCAGGATTATCCGTTTGTGTAAAATTATTGTAATGTTCCTTCCCCAGAATGTCCCGCCAAATGGCTTTACCCGAGACTTCTGGGTTTTCAAAACAAGCTCTTTCTCCGTGTTAAGCCCCTTTAGATTCAGATGCCTTGGTGTCTTAGGCTAAAGAGCTAACTGAGATTTTGGTGATGAAATGAATAGAAATCTACTGATCTAATAAGGACTAAAGCTTCAGCCAACTCTGAAGTTATGACGAATATATCTTACAGCACAGACGGCAGCAGCAGCTCTGCACTCGTGCGTTTGGCGTCTTATTAACGTCAGAGGACTGCTGCATGGACGTTTGTGTTTTCGTTTCACGGCTATGTATTTAGAAGCACTATAACCCTTACTAAACCATTATTTTAAGTGTTTACTGGTGCACTTTCGGCATCTCATTCAATTAATTAAGTAGCAATGCTCATATACATGCAGAACGGACGTTTTCAAAGAGGTTTATTTCTGCAGTTAGGCCGTTACTAAACTACCATCCTCAGAGATGACTGAAGGAAGAACAAACAGAAACACAGCAGATCACTAGATCCCGGCCTGCCATCTGTAGCGCGAGAAGGGTACAGACCATGAGACAAAGCAAACGTGATGTGGAAGACCTGGCAACGTTGCTCTGGTTGCAGACCATTGATATATTCTTACTACGTGTACGGGACTGAAGGTCATTTAAGTCGTCTAAAAGCACCCGAGATCTAGGCCATGTTACTCTTACTGCAAATTCATTTGTATTGAAACAGAGTGTTCTTCTTATTCATTACTTTAAATGCAAATACGGACGTGCAAACGGCTGGCCTTGAAGCAGGGCTAGGTGGTGCGTGACATTATAAAGGTTACGCCTAGGTCTCTGGGAATTGCAGTTAACCAAGATTCAGTTGTTTCATCGCTGGATTAGGGGAGTTCGCTGTGTTAGCGTTTGGAAGCTGGGTAAGACATTTAGACGCCAATTAACAGATATCTTGGCGTATCACGTATTTATATTTCTGACATTTGTAACAGTAAGCGGGTAAAAAATAATATATCGAAAGAAATTAGGTTAATGTAATTTGCACCATCTACGGTTTGCCCATTATTTATCATCTTATCGAGCCATTTCAACACATGATTTTGAAAAATAATACAATTGACTTTCCTATTTTGATGAGCCTGTATCAATACTCCTAACTTTGACAGTGTTTGAAAAATTGCAAACACTGCTATTAGCGATATCCTATTCATGTGTATACACCCAACAATTACTAATGGGTAGGCCTGTGAG
Source organism: Gadus chalcogrammus (assembly GCF_026213295.1). Taxonomy (NCBI): domain Eukaryota; kingdom Metazoa; phylum Chordata; class Actinopteri; order Gadiformes; family Gadidae; genus Gadus; species Gadus chalcogrammus. Next base: position 18,605,939 of record NC_079429.1, on the reverse strand, counting down.
TCAGAGGCTGGGGCCACCAGAGGACTCACGGTCAGTCCGGTCCAGCGAGCGTTCCCGTGGTCTCTTGCGGCTGTAGCTCTTGTCGTAGGGCCCCGGCTGCAGGCGCTCTGTCTTACAGAGGGCCTGGCTCTCCAGTCGCGCAGGCCCCAGGCTCGTCTCCCCGGGGCGCCCCTTCTCTGAACGCCTCTTAAAGTGACCTAGACCTGGAGGGACAAGAGCGTGGCTTTAGATCTGGGTCGGAAGAGGTACCGCTTCTGCTTTGAATTTGAAAGAAGGATTGGGACTAGTATGGATATGGACTAGCTTGGATGAAAACCTGGTTCTGACCCTGGTTCTGATGGGTGTGGCCCTGGTTCTGATGGGTGTAGGTACTTACGGACTGCCATGAGGGAGCTGGTGAACTTGTGCTTCTCTCTGGAGGAGGAGAGCTTGTGTTTGAGGGAGAGCTTCTTCAGGGGCTTGCTGCGGTCCAACGCCTTGCTCTGCCACTGGCTCTTGAGCACTTGTTGCAGCCGGAGGCCCACGCATACATCTAAGGAAATAAACAGTGGTATCAGTCATCAGAGACACAGAAATTACCATGGGGGTTCAACCAGTCTGGGACAATTAAGCTAAGCAAGTAAACCGAGAACAAAGACCAAGTGAACACATTGGTTTGGAGAAAATGATGCCAGTGATGCGCTGCATGGAAAGAGCCGTGAGCTTGTCCATGCTGCCTTTCAGCGGAGACAGGAGATGCTCCCAGACACATGGCATGAGGCGTGTGTGGCGGCAGCTCACCGTCTGAGAAGGAGAGGATAGGGTGGACTCCAGGGTCCAGTCTGGAGAGTCTCTCCATGGTGGGGAGGTCGTACTGGGGGTCTTCTATGGAACTGCTCCTCCCGCCACACATCACGCAGCTGGGGTTCAGCCGGCAACACGAGGGAACACAGCCAATACGCTGGGTCTGTAACACAACAATATGAACACCCACATAAGGCCTTTAACATATCACAACTGTAACACAACATCATGAACCCCTTCACCAGGGCTGTAACACAACATGAACCCCTTCACCAGGGCTGTAACACAACATGAACCCCTTCACCAGGGCTGTACCACAACATGAACCCCTTCACCAGGGCTGTAACACAACACAACATGAACCCCTTCACCAGGGCTGTACCACAACATGAACCCCTTCACCAGGGCTGTAACACAACACAACATGAACCCCTTCACCAGGGCTGTACCACAACATGAACCCCTTCACCAGGGCTGTAACACAACACAACATGAACCCCTTCACCAGGGCTGTACCACAACATGAACCCCTTCACCAGGGCTGTAACACAACACAACATGAACCCCTTCACCAGGGCTGTACCACAACATGAACCCCTTCACCAGGGCTGTAACACAACACATCATGACCCCCTTCACCAGGGCTGTAACACAACACAACATGAACCCCTTCACCAGGGCTGTACCACAACATGAACCCCTTCACCAGGGCTGTAACACAACACAACATGAACCCCTTCACCAGGGCTGTAACACAACATGAACACCTTCACTTGGGCTGTAACACAACATGAACCCCTTCACCAGGGCTGTAACACAACATGAACACCTTCACTTGGGCTGTAACACAACATGAACCCCTTCACTAGGGCTGTAACACAACATGAACCCCTTCATTTCCGCCCTTCGCGTTGCATACTTTGTAGTATATTTGCATTTTCTTGAAGAAAACTACTTACTGCTATTTTTACTACTTACTGCTATTATCCCATATTAGAATCGAAAATGTGTCCATTGATTCACTGAATATCATCACTAATGAGAGAAGCTTTAATCCTTCACTAAAATCCATAATTTTGAAACATTTTGAAACAAACTAATGAAAATCTCTTGCTGTCTGGATCTCATATCTCAGAGGACGTTGATAGACCACCTGACGCTCAATTTGGATAAGGCTGAGCTACTCTCCCTTCCAGGGAAGTCATCTCCCATCCAAGCCCTCTCCATCAGTTTGGACAACTCGGGAGTATGCCGCTCAAACGAGGAGTCACCTTGGTGGGACACTGAATCAACACCTGTCCTTCACGTCCAACACCACTCAATGACATGCTCCTACAGGGTCACTCTTCATAACCTCAGGAGCACACCTGCTCCTCACCCAAAGGGCCATGCATGTTTTGGTCCAGGCTCTTGTCATCTGGATTACTCCAGAATGCAGCAGCCCGGGTTATCTTCAACCTTCCCAAGTTCACTCCCACTACACCCCTCATCCCTAACCCTGGGAGGTGGCTGGTGGCTCCAATCCCATCACGTCACTGGTATTGACTGCCGTGATTTGAATGGCACCGACCAGTCCTACAGTCAGGACAGGCTCAAACAATACACCGCAGCCCGTCCACCAAGCTCCGCATCTGCCAAACGGCTTGCTACTCCGTCACTAAAAAGGGGACCATGTACCGCTAGACAACGTCCAGATTGTTTGATGGCTCAAAAAGGAGTGAACGAGCTCACCACTGACATCAGGACAGCGCAAACCCTGTCAGCTTATTGTTATTCACATGTACATTGGCCTAATATGTCATTCTCCCATCTGTTCCACAATAGTCTATCATATTACATTTGACTTATTTTAAGAAATATGACTAATCTTAAGATATTTGAATTGTTGTCTCCAATCCCAAACGACACCCCTGGCCTGTTAGGAACAGGAACACCCGCTATGTGCAGGCTCCATGTATCGCTATATAGGCTTGAGGTACAAGGTTATCTAAAAATTGAATCTAATTAAAAAAAAAATGATATTCAACTATTGGAAAACTCTTGTAAACGCTCCGTTGTGGATGTATCTGCAATAGATTATGGTGATCTGGTGTACATAAATGCATAAGCTCACTGTCCACTGTATATGTTGGACACTGTATCATGGAGCCTTGAGGTTCGTTAAAAACAGCACAGCCTTATCTCACCACTGTGCGTTGTACTCAAGAGTTAACTGGCCTTCTCTTTATATGCAACGTCTAAGTCACTGGTATTATTTTATCGTCAAGGCGATTTATGTGGTAAACTCCCCTGTTATTGGTCACTGCATATGTCCCGCAATTTTTTCCCATGGGTTACGGTCTCAGGACATGGTGCATATGACTGTTGCTGAAGATCGGAGAGAAGTGGATAAAAAGACCATTACGTTTTTTGCACAGTCTACCTATTGCCTCTCAATCAATTTAAAGCTGTTAAGAGTTTGACGTTGGACTAAAACATTTGGAAATTGCAAATGTTTTAGTCATTCATCTTAATGTATTTTCACAACTGCACTTGTGAGTCAGAGACTGCACTTGTGTAGAGACCTGGCCATCTTGACCAGCTCTCTTGTAAAAGAGATTTTAATCTCAATGAGACTAACCTGGTTAAATAAAAGATAATAATCTAGAAGGCGGAAAACATATTCTAGATATCCCATTTAGTTTAGTCCAAAACAAGTGGAACGGGATTCAGAGATAAACTCCAAAGCATGGCTGAACAGATTTGCGGAATGAGATTAAGTTGGCATGCATACAAACAAATGTAAATTAAATTAAGAAAGTATACTTAGAGCCTGCCTTATACATCTTCATTAGAGATCAATCCTTAGGCACAGCTGAGCAGAAAATATGCATGAAATAGATATTCATCACGAATCTCTGCCGAGCTTCCTCGATTGGGACTTAATAGTTTGCAAAGCACAACAACACTAGGGTGACTGCACCTACAACAGATAACTTCACCCGCACTGTGGAACCATACGCACTAGTGGAAACAGTGTTTTTTTTACGATGCATACCCATATGCGGACTGTGGGGACTTGGGGTTCAAACCCACAACCTTTAGACTAGCAGACAAAGACCACAAAACTATCCTAGTCCTCGTCACCTTAGCGACGGGCGTCTGCTTTATTCAGCAAAAGGTTTCCCTGCAGACATGAAGCCAACATGAACCCAGAGTTTTGCAGTGAGCAGGTTCATCTGCTGTCCGTTTGCTTTGGAAACCAGATGACCTATTTTTCCACTGACGAGTCACAGCCTGTTCACCTTTGTATTGTGTTACACGCCAAGCTGGGAGACTGGACGAGCAGGCTGAGAGTTCATTACCCTGCTCAAAGGACTGGTTAGGCCAGTAGAGTCAGACCACTTCCTCATTCAGGGAGGAAGTGAGAATGAGTTTTCCACAAACTTTGAAGTTTGACGCTTAACTGGTAGCGCAAAGCATTTCCTCTGCTGTGGTTGGGGGCACCTTTTCCCCCTGTGGGGGCCCATGCACCCAAATCCTTAAGACGCTTTGGATGAAAGGGTCCAACAAGTCTTATTGCTCAACACATAACACTGATACTGCCAACATGGCGAATACTCGCCACACAGCAGGCAAACACAGGAAATGCCATATGCTAAATACAGAGCTCCTATACAGCAACAATAGCTTACTCTCAACACAGCAGGCTGTGTTGAGATGTGGACAGGATGTGTCTTTAAGCTACACACATAGCTGCTGTAGAGCCAACATGGACACTCCACACAGCAGGCTAGCACAGGATGTGTCTTTAGGCTAAACACATAGCTGCTCTAGAGCAAACATGGACACTCCACACAGCAGGCTAACACAGGATGTGTCTTTAAGCTACACACATAGCTGCTGTACAGGCAACATGGACCCTGACAACTCAAATGTGAGAGACTACATTTACCAACATAATCACATCCCAGATACTAGTAACTTCATTATCAAACATCCCGTAAACCATGGTCATAGCTATAAGATGTCAGATCACCGTATGGAGATAGCTGACAATCTGTGATAGAAGAACAATCAGTTCTCTTTAGAATAGTTTATTCTTTTACTTTGGAATACCCTTCTTTGTCTGTAAAGGCTGCTGGAACTGGAAAATGAAACCCCAAGGGTTAGATAAAGGACCCAATTCATATTGGTGTAAATGGCTTCTGACGAAGTACTTAATGTAAGTCACTTTGGATAAAGAGTCTGCTAAATGCCCTAAATGTATATAATCTAAACATTTGTGCGGGAGTTCAGAGGGTTCCTTAGGAGACGAGCTCCTCAGCAAGGGTGTGCAGGCGGAGGGCGTACCTTGCCGTGGAGGTGCGGCACAGTGCTTGGCTGGAGCAGCCTCCGTCGCCGGCAGCCCACCAGGGGGCGCGTGCGGGCCGCTACACAGCTGCTGTCAGGCGCTGCTGCTGGCTGCTGCAGCTTCGTCTCCGTCGACTCCATCATCCTACGCAACACAGGGAGACATGACAGTCAATACAAAACCTCTTACGTCACTCTGTGCGCACACACACACACACACTAACAGAATTAGTCTCAATGCAAGTGCAGGTAACCCATCTATACTGTATAACACTAGACTTCTAAATGAGGGGTGAGTCTGAGCGAAAGGAACAGGCTCTCAATGTTTTACCCCATCATTTACAAACAACAATCCTCCTAAATCAAACATGTACGGAAACTCGGGGCCCAGCACGAGGAAAGCCCTGCTTATCAGCCATTTGCATTTGCCGGCGGAGCTGTTATTGGGCTCGGTGGGCAGTGCTGATAGCAGTTATCACCGGGAGCAGCACCTGTTAAGGACACCGTTGACCGGTCGGCCATTTTGGCCCCTCCAGGGGCTGGGGTCTGAGGAGGAGGTGGGGGCAGTGACAGGCTGCTCCGAGCTTCCATCCTGGACAGAGAGATAAGAGAAGTCAGCGACACCAGCCACCGACCGACGCCTCCACCAGCAGCGTACGTTGACACAGTGGAGGGGGAGCAGGGCTACAAACGCCTTTTCACCAACACTCTTATCGCCTGCCAACATGAGGTCTAACTACCACCATTCAACTGATTCAATAACATTAAGATCAGCATTACTCGACTACAGAGATTGCAAGAGATTGCAAATACTCGTCAACCTGTTGACGTTAAAAATTATACGGTCTTGCTACCCAGAGAGATAAAAAAATAATAATCATAGTCACGGCAATATTCTGAGGTCCTGGGCAATAACACAGAACATGAAATCAATTCTGCTTAAATCTTTCTGCTCAACAGTTTCACCTAAAAGGAGGTTTTGTAAGCATATACAAGCTGGGGTGATAGAGAAGCCTCAACTCTGACCAGAGCTGTCAATCTATAACACTCTGTGATAAGGAATGCCAGTCCTTATATATAGCCCATTATAAATTCTAACCTATACAATGTACACACATTTCTTTCTTGAAAGTTAGTAAAAGGCATAAAAGGATATTATATTAGCCAAGGGTTTCCCACATCACTTTGCAGCTTAGGCGACCACCTAAGCAACACACACCTGCCGCCTTAGCTATGTCTTTACCCCACCTGTCCCCAAAGAAAACCACTAAAATATATTTCATTATTATATATACGTCTTTAATTCTAATAGTAAGCAAAAATATAAAACGATCGAAACTTCATTCACTCTCTATGTACAGATCAAGAAAGACTTGAGGCCCGACAGCCTCCATGAAAATAAACTTCAATGGACTATCGGTAAAAAGAGTGCAATAACCAAAGGGCCCTTGAATTGTTCTTTCTAAAACCACGGATGACAGCCTGTAGCGATACTAGAGGTCAGCTCTGGCATAAGTGTCATAAGTGACTATGATTACTGTGTTAGTGTTTAATAAATAACTGTTGAATGCAGTACAGACTCTGTAGTCTATCACACGTACCCCCCCTCATTAGTTTTCACATGCGGGTAAGCTGAAGCGAGAAGGGTATGATTTCCTTAAGTTAACCAACAAAATTTGAATAGTGAATTCCATAAGTACACATTATCTTTACTCTTCGATTTAAGATCGGACTCCAGAAATACGTTCCAACAGCCCTGACTCTTACTTCCCCAATTAAGCCAGCAAAGACAGACATCTCATTTAAATATGCTGAATAGCGGTGATGAACCACATGAAACACGAAGCCATCTGGACCAGAGGCTTCATTTATATTCCACGGGTCTGAGGGCAGCAGGACCCGCTGCTAATGGGTTTCCATCGTAACGCTACCTGAGAGATCGACGGCTCCGTCTTCAGCTCCGGCCCTCCGATAGACCCACCATCAAGCTCCACTGAACCCTGAAGACCCAGAGAGCTGCTGTTAGATGTTGCTGAGTCAACACCTGCTCATAGTGATCGGGGGTGCAGCACGTGGCCCAACAGACCAAAATCTTTCCTTCTTTATGGGGATAGCAACAATGTTAATGGACTTATTCAGAGGATCCAGTGGGGATTGGGAACCCCTTAAGCACTAGAGAACTATCCAGCCCCTTGAAGAGGCCGGCTTACATTAGCCTCATACTATACACATGATCTGAGAGTGACACTACTGCACCATAACAAGCTACCACAATTAGCCATTTTACATGAATGAAATGCATTATGACGAGAGATCTCATTTCAATACCCATCATTTCAACTTGTTGTTCAAAAAGAAAAAACATAATACCCCACAAATTCCCCCCATCCCCAAATCTCCCTCACTCTTATACCCACCCTCACCCCACCCTGTCACTCCCTCCTAAACCCCCACCTCTCCCAACCTCTCACCTCACCCCCACCTCTCACTCTCACCCCCACCCCCACCTCTCACTCTCACCCCCCACCTCTCACTCTCACCCCCCACCTCTCACTCTCACCCCCCACCTCTCACTCTCACCCCCCACCTCTCACTCTCACCCCCCACCTCTCACTCTCACCCCCCACCTCTCACTCTCAACCCCCACCTCTCACTCTCAACCCCCACCTCTCACTCTCAACCCCCACCTCTCACTCACCCCCACCTCTCACTCTCAACCCCCACCTCTCACTCTCAACCCCCACCTCTCACTCTCAACCCCCACCTCTCACTCTCACCCCCCACCTCTCACTCTCACCCCCCACCTCTCACTCTCAACCCCCACCTCTCACTCTCACCCCCCACCTCTCACTCTCACCCCCCACCTCTCACTCTCAACCCCCACCTCTCACTCTCACCCCCACCTCTTCCTCCCCCCAAACTCCCCCCCACCTCTCCCCCCCACCTCTCCCCCCCAGCTCACCTTGCCGGTGCGTATCTGGCGGTAGATGTCTGTCTGCTGGCGGATGCGATACTCCAGGTCTGAGATGTGTGCTTGCAGCCAGTTCCAGTGGCTGATGATGGCGGCCCTCTCTACCATGTACCGACTCTCCGCCCGCTTCCATCTGGGGGAAAAACGCACACTGTCAGGACTCGAGTCACAGTAAACCCCAAAGCTTTCAGGGTTTAAACGTCTTGCATGCCTGAGGTCACGTTACTAAAACAATACCTGAATTCTGAATGATAATTTGGCCACCACCCTCAACCAGTTTGTTCTGTAAACGATAAATTACATGAAGTATAAACCTTGTGGACAATGGTCTACAGTACATTGTTTCATGTTCATTTATAATTCGTCTCGGACACTCAAAGCGGGAGTCTAGCCTGGGAAGACGACCTGCTGTGTTGATTAATCCTGCTACGACCCCAAAGAAATGAAAGGTGGCCGCATGTCCACTAACAACGGAGTGATCAATATTCCTTCCCTCATAAAAGAAACACTTTCAAGTCTGTCTTCATTGTGCTGTAGGGTTGGACCATATGGCCAAAATCCATATCACAATATACCTTTTTATCAAAAGATTAATCATTACGATAGATAAGTGTCAAGAGGGGACTTTGGGGTTCTGACTGAAGCCAGAATACAGAATACAATTATATTTCATTACATTATTTGTCAATAATCATTCTTTCAACGGTTTAGTAAAATACAAATAACATTCCTCCATTCATTACTGGTGACCCCTGTAAAGCTTAGCCCCAAACCCCGGCCCCTCAAGAGACTTTCAAAACCAACATGACATCACCTCCAAAGAAAAAGTAATGCCACAGCTCTGTCAATATCTTAAAAATGAGGCTGACTTTAAATTGAGTTAACATTGCTTCAGGGTACAGCAAAGGAGCAGCGCTCAGTATCTTCAGAACACAAAAAAAAGGCCCTGAAATGGGCCGTGGCTATATACCATGTATATAGAAGAAGCTTAACCTTCTCGGACGCATCAAAATCAACCGCTGGCCAGGACACACACCCACACCTCTGCATTATATTACAAGTGTCCTTGAAGCTTAACCCTCTTTCTCACGTAGACATCAACCGCTGCAAAGAAGAAGCACCACACAACCAAACACACCATGGGGTTAAATATAACTATCCTGGAAGCTTAACCCTCTCCCTCATATAGAGAACCGCTGCACAGACGGCCACATAGAGAATGGCCGTTCGCGGATGGGGGGGACTAACTTATCGCCCACCCCTATTGTCCTGTATACAAAGGCAGAAAAGCCATAGGACAATAGAAAATTAGATTAGATCGGCTTGCCTCAACTACATCTCAATTGCTCTAACAATAAGCTGGAAGCATCGTTTCTCACACATTACACAATGCAGTGTGTTGTTTGACAAGCTACAAAGCATTTCCGCTGCCAGCCTGTAGGGGCCAGCACCAACCATGAACCTCATTGTTGTGTTGTTTCACTTTGACCACCAGGGGGCAAACACTCCTGATCTCTTCCCTTCAAAAGGGCAGAGAGAGGAGGGCAGAGAGGAAAGATTCTCGGCCTACAGAGGGCGCTGTATCGAGCTAAATGCCCAGCCGTCCGTGCTATGGGAACATGAGAATAACAAGTCTGACGGTGGCCACAGAGCTTGCACTCCTCTATGCGTCCTCCTGTGAACTGTGGGCCGCTTGAAGAGACGGAGGGCAGGACACACCATGGACTAACAGACGGAGGGCTCAGGGGCCCTGGCAGCGTGTGAAGAGCAGACGGCTTTAGAGGCCTCTGATAGGCCGCAGGGTGCTGGAGGGGCTGGTGCCAGGCTCGCACTGCAGCCTACAGGAGGGTGGGGTGTGTCCAGTCACTGAACTAGCTAGGGCGGGGGCCTTCAGAGTGCTCCGACCGCGACAGAGGGAAGGTATCCAGAGGGCTTTTCAGCTGCTGGACAGACTCTGGCTATAGTCTAACTGGCAACCAGTGAACACGTTCCATACAATATTCCAGCCTCAGTGTTGAAGATGGAAACACAAACAGCTCTTCAATGCTTTATGGGCATTTCATGGTCACGAATAACATCAACGATGTTCCATACTTTCCCTGCCCCCGTCCACTCCCCCCATCCCTCTTGGCAACCCCGTGTACTGCAGGGGGTCCCCAGTCCACACAGGTGGTGGTGCCATTCAGTATCCCAGATTGAATTTTTTATTAAAATTTCACCAATGGTCACAAATGTGAAGAGCCCAAATGTAATGATATCTTGGTCCATACAACTATGCTAATTCAGTTGGAATGTCAAAGTGTGTTTAATCCACAGGAAAGAGGGAAAAATTATGCGCTTGTTATATCAAATATTTGGTGATTTTACAATGTCTGCTGTTCGTTGCCATTGTATGTTGGCCTGTTATTTATGTCTCCCAGGAATCTCGATAACCTTCCTTGGAATGGTAAAGAATGACATTTGTCAAGTAAAAGGTTGAATATTAAAAACATTGAGTGGCCTGTAGAAAATATAGACATGAAATGTCCCACGGTGGCTCTCCCAATTAGTCAGTCGCAGCGATTTTAATAATTGGTTGCTGCAAGCGCGCGCGTGTGTGGTGCGGGGGGGAGAATTGGGTTTTTAAAAATGTACTTATTTAGAGGCCATTTCGATGTTTACATGAGGCCCAAATACACCAAAAAGCTCTTCCTATTAATCATATCAGGTTGATAATTAAATAAACAGAAAGGAACAGGCAGCAATGTTTTTCTTTCATGGCATCAGTGACCACAATTGGGCATGTGAGGCTTCTCTTCCGGTTTATCACGCTCATCGTGCAATGCAATTTCTGAAAGCATGGCAGAAGGTTCAAACCCCCATTTGCTTAGTGATGATGTGACGTAGGCCTACTCTCAAAGCATGGAGCCATTTGTCTAGGCTGGACCGGTTTCGCTATTTTCTTACCGCAGTGATGAGCTTTTTATACCACTGGTTTGGCAATAAGACAACATGACTCAAATGATGTGATATAGCCCAGCCTAAACTAACTAACGATATTGATTCTTGTGTGGGACACAAATTGCCATTCACACACTCATTGGTTCGTTATTATTCCTTCCTTCTTATAATTTAAAAGGTTATCGTCCTTGTTCCCGTTATTAAAATACACTACTTTATATCAGACCAAAATGTAGGGCTGTCCTCGTATAACCCCTCAAAAGACTCATCGTTTGACTTCTGACTGTATAGGCCTATGTGCCTTCATAAATAGAGAGATAAAACCTCCACATGCAAGAAGTAGCTGGGGATTAAACTAATGAGTGTCAGTCTAATCTCCAAGTTAGCCAGGTATTCTCAAAACTAAAAAAAGAATGGAGGAACGTTAAAAGGATTCGATATTTATCAGGGATCTCTGCCTACCCACTCAGACCTTTTTTTTTATATTTGATTGGGATTCAGGTATTGAATAGTTTGTGTCATTCAAATCGAAGTGCCTCAGCAGAGTGGCTGAACGCTACGGTACACACAGCTACACACCGATGACTCTACTTATCTTTAAAGATCAACGCCATCCATGTCAATGAACCATCTACAATTAAATAGGCAGAATTTCACTGAAAGGGGACCAGATTGCACAGCTGTAGAAATAAGCACCCAGGAGCTAATTTACTTATCTAAAGAAACCCCAAGATTTTTCTGCATGGATCTTGCGGTGCAGAGCATAAAGGGATCGCCATTAGAGAAGGAACTACAGCATGAGGAGATCTCAGTAGGGGTCCACCCAAACAGCTGCTGCCAGAGGAAAAACTCCCTCCCTAGATCCATGGTCTGTGGCCTCCCACCACAACACTATGCAGGTGATATACTGTACTACCGCATGACAGAATAAATCACCCTGTGCTGCTGCACTGAGACGATGAGAGCACACTCCATACACTGAGGCGCTACATTGGGTTCTCCCCAAACAACCACCAGCGCCCTCTCCTCTTCTTCCAGCACCTCCTTGCAGCATGTCAGAGCCAGGGCGCTCAGCTGCCCAGATGAGTCGGTGTCAATTATTCTCTCATTTATAGGCCATTTCATTTGTTAGAAAACAAAATAACATTTTAATACTGCTTCAGAAAGCTGAAATGATACCGTCAGGGCTGCGTGCGTGCGTGACGTCAGTAGCCGTCGGATAAAGTGAATGAAACGGCAGAGCCTCAGTGTACAACCGAAAATGTTTCCAAAGACACTGCATTGTCAAACAATGGAAGTACATAGAATTATCCAAAACAAAAGGCAGTTTGTTCATGATGCAAAGTTATAGCAGCACAAGAGCTATGCATACACAACGTAAAAACACAGGTGCTATTCTTGATGGAACACATTAAACCCTTATCACTAGGGCTGGCCGATATCGTCTTAAAATTACACACACGTTATTTGCAGGATAAACAAAATCATGAGGTGCTTGTAATGTCTTTCAAAGTTTTTTGCAAGAAATACAAGCAAGTCTACTGCATCTGGCTTGATGCATGTTATAATAAACCATATATTCGAATTAATTGAATCTGCGGCCCATTATAACGGCCCTCAGATATAAAAAAAATAGGAGGGTCGGCTACAGACTATACTATTTGTTAATAGGTGTGTGGACGTGTGGAGCTCTGTCTGGGCGGTGTGTGTGGACGTGTGGAGCTCTGTCTGGGCGGTGTGTGTGAAGCTGTCTGGGCGGTGTGTGTGAAGCTCTGTCTGGGCGGTGTGTGTGGACGTGCGGAGCTCTGTCCACACGTACAAAAAAAATTGGTAATTATAATAATCATACACAAATGTACCAAAAAGTGTAACGCAGAGTTGGCCTGGACCGTAACCATGGGGATAACACCCCATCCCCTCCACCACCTCCACCAGGGGCTCCGTCCCCTCCACCACCTCCACCAGGGGCTACGGGGGCTCCGTCCCCTCCACCACCTCCACCGGGGGCTCTGTCCCCTCCACCAGGGGCTACGATGGCTCCGTCCCCCCCACCACCCTGTGCCTCCTCCCCTCAACCCTCCGTCCCCCCCAGGCTGGATGTCAGCACATTGCTCTTGGTGCTCCTGACCCAGCTCATATGGTGAGGCTTAGCTTCATCCTGTTCCTTACCCTCGTCTACGACTTAGTCTGGCTCCATTCTTCGTCTTATTCTATGCTCAGTTACACCTTATTCTGTTCTCTACCATACCTTATTCTGGTTTCTAATCAATACCTTATTTTTGTTCTTTTCACTTCCATACCCTATTCTGGTTCTGTTCTTTACTAAAGCTTATTCTAATTCTTGACCATAGCTTTTAACTTCTTTAAGATGCGAACAGCAGCTTCACAATGAGCCAACTGAATTTAAAAAGGGCATTTCCAAAGACGCCTTTTGCAGTTTCAAAGCCAGAAGGAAATGGTCTGTTCTTTGATGAACTTCCCACTTCCTTACTGCAGTCCCTTGCGTGTTATAATTCATGTTGCACACATGAACAAGTGCAAGCACCAAGCTAAACGCTCCTTCAGATCTGAATGTTTGTGCCAGTAAAGACGTTGCATACAGCTAATCTTTGCATCCTTTTATAACGCATAACCATACACTCAGCTCTGTCAGGAATGGGTGTGAACATGACTCGAGGTGGGCCTGAACAAACAGCACAGTGCTGCTGTGGGTTCAGCCTTGGTTGCACAATTATTGGTTGAGAGGATGAGGGACAGAAAACAGAAAACTAAGATGCCAGTAGTATGGGCCTTATTTACCTTGCAGCCATCTTGATTCCAAACGGTAGCTGTTGGATGGAACTGAATCCCATCATTCCCATCACCCAGCTAGCGTTTAGAAGCAAGAGGGTCCCTAGGAGTCCACGGAACATCGCTTCAGAGCCCGGGGGAGGGGAGCCTTTAGCATTAGCAGTGACCCGGACTTGTCAATCCTATACTAGGTTGTTTCATGCGCAGGTCAGGGCAGCAGACTTGGTTTGAGGGACAGGAACCAGGAGACAGGGTCAACTTGAGCCAGTGCAGCAGCCGGCGTTACATAAAAGGGGGTTATGTAACGCCTGTGGGTTGGTGTGGGGGAACTGAAGCCCGGCTAAACACATCCAGATGTGTCAGGAACCAGAACCAAAACACAGAGAAGGAACTGGGAGAGGAGGGGAGAGGCTAAGCTGACAAGAATGCAGCGTAATGCTGAACAAGTAGCATTGAAAGGCAGGGGGGGAGGGGGTCTAGCAACCCCGTTACCCCAATGTCACACAGCATCCCGCACTAGACATGCTCCAATAACCCCGTTGTGTTCAGCTCTCCACCACAGCATCTACCAGCTCTCCACCTCTGGTACCAGGCCTCCTCTGGTAAATTGACCCCTCAAACTGTTTGGATGGGGCCCTACAACCATTACAGAACAGCTCAACAGCCATCTGTCCGACAAGCCTTATGCAAGACGTGGGACTTTAGCTCCTTCTCAAGATGCCCACACTCTCAAAGGAAGCCACGGAAGATAGTTTAGCCATCTCTGGTATGGTAGCAATTAGGGCTGTGAGATATGGACAAGATCTTCCATCACCACATGGGACTTCTTAGAACTCAATAACGATATACTTCATGATAAAGTATGTTTTCTTTCAATTCTGTGAAAGAAATGACTACCCATAACCACACACTTCATGACTCTTTTCTTTATAATCCTATCAACTAAATATAAATGAAAGGAAAACAAATTAAACTGAGCTAAATAAATATTAAAAGGAAACACTAACAACCACAATATGTTACACGTTTCAGAAATCTCCAGTACGGCAGGCAGTAAACTAAATAAGTACAATATTAATCTAAAATATCCAAACCCAAGCCACTGCGTAACTCTGCTCGTCCACCGGTCTGTTAACATGCATGTGGACCTATTGTTTCAGACGGATTTCCTATACTATTCTAGGAAGGAGGGGGGGGGTTGTCATCCCCATGGTTACAGCAACTTTTTGATGCTTTTTTAGTTTTGTTCTGTACGAGCGTTATAATGGGCAATGTTTTATATGAAATGCAGCCAAGACTGAGCCTAACCCTGACTCGGACATCGGAATAAACCGCTGCTCAGATGAAGAGACACTAACACACACACACCTCCCCCCTCTCTTGGACGCCATCATCAAAATCAAAAGGCAATCAAACGACTTCCACATATCCACACACTTAAGACTCCTTCAAACTCCCTTGAGATTTGCTTTCCCTTCATCACTTGAATGTAGATCACATCTCTTGAATCTTGTTCTGTCTCGGACTGCTGCGTTTCGTGTCCTGCTCCTCCACTTTCTTATTT
Source organism: Gadus chalcogrammus (assembly GCF_026213295.1). Lineage (NCBI taxonomy): Eukaryota > Metazoa > Chordata > Actinopteri > Gadiformes > Gadidae > Gadus > Gadus chalcogrammus. The sequence goes on along the minus strand of NC_079429.1, from coordinate 18,590,559 downwards.
CGGATTTGTCAAGCACATTTGGTGAATGTAAAGCAGGCTCAGAACGAGTAATTTTCTCTCCCTCGTCCCCAATTTCGCTTCGTCATTTAGAACAGCCCTAGCAGCAGCATGCCAACAGTAGTGCCCTGCCCACAACAGGCCTAGTGGCTATCAGCCCCTTGGTAAACAAGAAGGCACACGAATAAGACAGCTGGGACAGGATTAGCCCAATGCAACACAAGCATGCATGTCAATGGCTAGAACTGAACTGTGCTTTCCCATCCACTGACTTAGCCCACCCGTTTCTTACTGAAGCGCCTTATCCACCTAATAGTTATGGGCTATTAATTAGAACACACACACAAGAAATTAACCAGAACATATCAGAAAATCAATACAAGCATCAGAGATTCAGCTGAATTGATTGGAAACCATAGGACTGAACCAGTTTGTGTGAGATAATGGTAAACAATGTACACAGCTTAGAGTTTGTGATTTTTTTTTTTTAAGTTGACTAATGGTCACCTGTGCCTCTAAATTGTAATGCAAGTGCAATGTAGAAAAAACTTGAAATGCTAGCTGCAGGGGCATTTGTAAAGGATTGTGTGCCAAGAGATATTTATCAACAGCAATACAGATCTCTACATTCAGCGAAAAATGACATTCGATTACTTCGTCATGGACAAGTGTACTTTCTGGTAGGTAATTATACTGCTCAACCAGCCATAATGAAGACAACTGAGGAAACCAACGACAGGAATTGTAATGCTGTGAATTAAAGACCTGATCCTGGTATGAGTGTGTGTCTCACGGTGTTATCCTGCAAGCAGACAGGCAGCAGCACTCTACTCTATAGAGCCATTGTTCGGTCAGAATTTCTACAGAATAGGTGAATTAAAAAGTACCCTGGACTAAACATTAGCCTTAATACAAACACAATTCATCTGGATGCATCTGCTAATTGAAGACCGGAATTGTTAGACAGAAATAAGGAACTCATGCAGTTGGATGGTTTGGCGTAATGCATTACCCATCTGCATATTTTTTTTGATAAATTCAATGAAAGCGTTAGACAACAGAATGATGTACCATGAGGTTAAACATGGCAGTTTTATACATCGTTAGCAGACCCTTGCTGCTCTTCCATTTGTCCTACATGTCGTCTTCCTGGATTACCCTTTGTGTTAGTCTCCCCTGTCCCTTATATCACATTAAGAGATGTGAAGCCTTGTGTTTATCCCTCTTATTTGTTATTATTTATTTCAGTATAATATTTATTATGAGTATAATTATTATGCTTAACTGGCTTTCCTCATAAACATTAAGGGAGTGGCATCAGTGTATTTCTCAAATAGTGTTGATGGTCCACTTGTGTGCTACCGAATCTGTATTTGTGCTACTGAAATCTCTAGCTTTCGAGCCAGTCTACGACCACCTAGTAGGGTTAGCGTAAGCCCTGGGGGGGTAGCACCACCATACATCTAACTTTACTACCACCCAGTAGGGTTACCGTAAGCCCTGGGAGGGTAGCACCAACATGCATCTAGCTTTACTACCACCTAGTGGGGTTAGAGTAAGCCCGGGGGGGGGGGGGGGGGGGGTAGTGCCACCATGCATCTACGCTAGCAGGCATTGGTATCGAGCCCCTACCGCCTCCTGCCGGCAATACATATCCCAAACCTACATGAAAGATTAAGCAATATACGTCCTTCTCTGATAATGTCACAGAAGTTGACAAAGCTAATTTCAATAAATACACATAATTTAGCCATGGTCACGACACCCCCCCAGAACCTCCTCCTTTATATAGAATACAAAATTAGCCCAATGCAACACAAGCATGCATACAAGGATCAGGCAGGCAGGCAGGCACACACACACACACACACACACACACACACGTTATAATGTATTGTCTGTGCCAGATGCATGGATGTGGGTGCATGGCTCCCAGGGATCGCCTTGAGGTGCGGGGTCTGGCCCAGGGTAGTGGCCCAGGCCCCTCACCATCGGGGTGGGTGTAGGTGAGTGGGTGCGAGCGGCGTGTGTCGTTATGTAATGTGCTGTTTTGTGATGTTCTTTATGACTTAATTATTCACACATGCATGCAGTAACTCATGACTGTAACTCACACTATGTAGCTATTTTAGAAAGTTTATTCTGATTATCTTTTTTAGAAAGACCTGACCAGGAACTGGGGTTGCAAATTAGCCAAATGGCTAAAAACCTTCTATGCAACACATCTACATTTACATTGTTATGGAAATGACTGTGATAATTGTGTATTTAATAATGTGTGCTGCATTGTCCCTGACAAATAAACAAATTAAAAAAGAATATATATATTTATTTTTGGTGGCAAAAGAAATGACGCAACAAAAAGTGAAATGAATATTAGATATAATACTTGACCCTGGCCACGTCTGATATTCTACTGCGGAGCATTTCTGCATGTGCTACAACATGGATGACATTTCAAGCCAAAAAATGATAGACGTCTCTCCTTTTTGCAATCCACATCCTCTTACAAGTACAGGTGTTAATAAAGTCTCTGGTCTGGATGCAGACAACCCTCCTCTACCAGGGCGACAGCAGCCACCATGACAACCCCTGAGGGAGCACAGAGGTTGTTGTTTTTCAACCATTTCCTGTTTACTACCTCCCCTTCAAGAGAAATGGTAAATGGATGGAAAATGAACGGCATTTCTATAGCGCCTTTTTGTAACCAGCGGCCAACCAAAGCGCTTTACAATATTGCCCCCATTCACCCATTCACACACCGATGGCGTCGTCAGCCATGCAAGCCGACAGCCAGCCACTTCCCGATCTCCAGTCCCTGCTGCACAGTGAATTCAAATCGCCGGCAGATCGGACTTGGGGACTAACACCGTAATATATATAAACTATAACCGCATTTCACATTAATCGCAAATACCCCGCTGCTTCGGGTTTTCCTTTATAGGCGCGTTGAAAGGAGGAGCGGGCGAATCCGTTGTCAGTGCATGTGCATGTATCAGTGATACGTGGGTTTATCCAATAAGTGGTAGTGTACCCGTGCACCATTGGCATGTATGCGCACTTGTCTCTGTGTACGTGTGCGAACGAGAATGACAGGGAGAAAGAGTGCTATGCAGAGATGAATGGACGGAACGATATTTATATTTACAAATCGTGTAAAAATAAATAAATTAAAGCAGAATCAATTTGTGGCGCTCGGTGTTCATTCTGTGGCGCTGCACGACACGTTAGTCTTTGCATGGGAAACACTGGATTTGAGTTTGAGTGATAAAGCATGAGGTAACCAATGCCGTCACAATGTTAAGCCTATATGCTTATCTACAATAGAGGTTTGTAAGAATATCACCTCGTTAAGAGATGAACATTGACATCACCGCATAACCGACAAAAAAAATAAAAAGGAAGACCGCCAATGAGCGGTCAATCAAGGCCTCCTTCAAGGCGTCTAAACTAATTGCTTAATAAAGATGAAAAATGCCTTGTTTGCTGAATCCATCAAAAATGTCAGGGTTTTACTTGATTCAGCGTTATCTCCAACTACTCAGTGAGGTTTACATTGCCAACGCTAGCATTTGGTTTTTGGGCAAAGATGCATAATGAGATGCGCCTTATACTATGGGTTGGCTTATATGGTGTATTTTGAAACATGCAACCCCATTTTACCGCTCCTGCAGCTTATAGAAGATGCAGCATTATTTTTTTAGATAGGGTACTGGGAAGTACGACCACTGTATCAAGCCAATGCAAGATATCACTTTGCTGTACTCATTACAGGGATTATTTTGCAGTTCTTTAATCCTGTATTATTTATATACTGCATTTTTCAAAATGTAGCTGCATTTTCTAGAAGCAAGTTAGCGTACGTAATATCGTAAAACAAGCCGCAGCGTTATTTTTTAAACGTCCGGTAAAAACAAGTCCTTCTTGATCTTCCCTGTCAAAGATTCACCGATATTTGTATGATTAACGGAAACTCCCAGCTGTGGGCCACATTGCTAAATCACCACAGGGACTAAAGAAACTATTAAGCTTTGAGTATGCTTTTATGACACAACACAAACATACTGAAGTGACCAATCCCTTAGCATCATGTATATGAAACATGAATATAGGGGGGTTTCTGAGTAGTGCATAACAAATGCAGCCTTGTCTCGCTACAGAGCCTACCAAGTCTTTATAGGCCAAAGGTCCAAAAGGCATCAGGCCTGGGTGGTAAAATCTGAGAACTGAGCAGTTGTTGCTAATGATCTACCAACCCCACAGGTCACTAGGTCTGTCAATGCTGTTGACCGACCCGCTTCTACATTTTCACTTTGCAATACATATAGCTAGGGATAGCTAGGGGGGGGGAGAGAAAGAGAGTGGGGAAGTGATTGAGATAGAGAGAGTAGCAGACAACGCTCCAGAAAATGTAGTTTCTTTCCACATGAAGGTATCGCCGCCTCTGATGGAGAGAGCTATACCCCTCCCTGCAGGTTAACCTCATCAGCCACAGCCACTATTGTGTCACCAACACCTGTTGGCATTCAGAGCTCTGCCGTTGGCGGTAACAGTCCCTGTCCTTTACTAGGTTACAGAGAAGGAACAGTGCTTTTATAGTTTCTGGTGCAGAAGCAGTTGAGACATTTTCCAGTAAAAAGCATAGGCAGACCATTTATTTAAGGGATGCCTTATGGACAAAAACCAACATTTTCCAAATACTGTGGACATCCGTGTCAAATAAACCATAACCATTACCGCGAAGCAATGGCACTACTAGGTGTGAGAGGACACAATAAGCGGGGGGGGCTTACATTTTGACGTGCCGCTGTTCGACGTCTACCCGGGCCACCTCCTCTTCCTCCAGGTCCGAGTCTCCCCCAGAGCTGCTCTCCGTCACGTCCGAGTCAAAGGCGCTCTCGGTGGCACGCAGATTGGCCGAGCCGCTCAGACACAGCCTCTCCAGCTCCGTAGGCATGGCCCCGGCCTTCAGGAAGCGACCTAGGCTGTCCCTACCAACCGCCGTCTGGCGCCCCGTCCTCCACGACGCCGTGGAGGGGGACACTTCCTGTCTGCGTCCGGGGCCCACTAGCCGGCTCAGAGCCGAGCCCAGGAAGCCGCCCAGCTGCTGCTGGACATGTCGCTCCACCTGCTTTGCCTGCACCACCTGCAGCCGCTTCCGGAGGCGCCGCAAACGGCTCTCGATCTGTGCCTGGCGGCTGCTGGTGAGCAGGCTGCGCTCTCTGATCTGGGAGTCCAGGATGTCCAGAGAGTAGGTAGGAGGCTGGGAGACAGAAGAAGTAGGAGGAGCCTGCAACAACACGGGTGAGCTCTGCTGGCTGCCACCTGGCCTCTCTCCATCCGCTTGTTGCGTGCAAGCCGATGAGCCGCGTGAACTATCCTCTTCTGCATTCATGTGTTCGTTGGGACCGCCCAGCCCAAAGGCAGGCGGTGAGGGAGGCTGTGCTGGTGGGGGGTCAGGGCTGTTACCATCTGTGGTGAGAGGGACCCTGGAGGAATGTGCCTGATGTCTGAGGGTTCTGATGGTGGGGGTGTTGTCCGAGTCTAGAAGGAGATTCTGGGGGTCCGAGGTAGCGGAGGCGGAGGGTTTCCCTCCGTTCACCGCCACCATACAGCCCGAGGTGGCCAGCTTCTTGGCAAGGCCGTTGACGGGAGCCATGGGCTGGCTGCCGCCATTGGTGTTAGCACTCATCAGGCTCTTGAGCTGACCGCCAGAGAGCTCGAAGGTCTGCTTCTTCCTCAGTAGGAAGTCTCCCCCTCCGTTGAGCAAGGAGTTGGGCAGGATGCCGTGACTTTTCAACACAGACTGTTTGATGAGGATTTCTTGCAATGCAATGGATTCCTTGGACGACGGGACGGGTGTCACATCAGAGCACAGGTAGGAGGCCACCAGCGGCTGGAGCTTGCCCAGATTAGGTGTCTGGGCCGGGTTGTCAACCTGCTGCTGGCTCTGCTGCTCCTGGAGGGTGCGCTCGTCAGAGGCCTTGCGCCTAGCCGGCCCGCTGCTGTGAAGGAGAAGGTTGCTGGAGTTGGGGTGGTTCTCTGAGCTGCCCGGGGAGAGGCTGGAGGACGGGGCAGCCAGTTTGAAGCGGATGTGGTGAGCTTCGGCTGGGGCGTCGGTGAGAGCGGGCGCCATCGCAGCCATGCAGTGCAGAGGGACGGGCACCGTGGCCTGCTCCACACCACCCGCTTACAGCCCCGCCAGAAGACAGCCTGGAGCAACGACAAGGAGAGAGGGAGCTGCATTAACACACAGGTCCAGAGAGAGAGCTGCATTAACACACAGGTGCAGAAAGAACCACTCCGTCCAACAGGTAGAGATCGGAGAAGGACGTTAAAACACACACACACACACACACACACACACACACAGGAAGTCAGAACGGCATCAACCATTTGTCAAAGAGAAAAACTACACACCCGATAACACTATGGACTACTCAAGTAAATACTATTGAGAAGATGAAGATTGAGTTGAGAGATTATGTGTGCTAATATAGCAACCATTTTTCAGAAAGCCATGTCCGTGTAGGGGAGAGTGAAACGTAACTGGGACTCGAGTTGCATCTGCAATCAGAAGACAAGTGCCGATTTAACATTTCAATCTAGCAGAACAAAGGGTTGATGTATGTATACACATCAATATTTGAGATGACTACAGCAACTGGAGGATTATCGAGAATAACCGTGGCCAGTATGGTAAGTGTTTTATTTTAACTATAACAGCAATATGCAGTGCTGCCTGTACTTAAGCTTGATGGGAGTCTGAGACATTGATTGAAAAAGGAGAGCTAAAGTGATTGTCCAGCCCTAATATATTCTAGAGGCCGATATAATGAGATGGTGGTGACTCAGTGACATTCTGTTGACCTGCTTGCCGCTACGTTGCTAAAAGTGATACTGCAGAGGCATCAGGAAACAAAGGCAGGTAAACTGGTGTAAATGTTTATCCCAACCAGACTCCCAACTGCTGTACTGCAGTGACCTTGGGCTGAGAAGTGCCAAGTCTGATGGAACAATAATCACATCATACAGCCACAGTCAACGCCTTAGCTGCAATTACTCAGAACACTCCGCAAAAAGGATTCCTGCGTTTTAATTCTAGCTGCTGTTGGGTGATGCACGCAAAGCAAACCATCCCACCCTATTGGCCTACATGTGTCCGTGTGATGCAGGGCTCCACGTAGGGCGTGTGATTACATGGATTGGGGCCTGCTGCAAGTACACATGATGTCACCCTTCATCCCCATGTAATTTCAGATGTACACAACAACGCCAGTACGTGCTGTCAAACATTTGCCTTTCTACGTGGATCACACAGGTTCGCTGTGGGTGGGGAGACTGGTATCTGAATTCGGATGGGTGTATTTGCAGCTTGACCGAGTGCTTCGTCCTGGATGTCTTCAGGATGAATAGGAGGCTCAGTGCTCCACCGCAGCGCGCTGCACAACGCCATGTTGGTATTTCCCAAGGATTATGCAATCCATCCACCTCACCCGCTTCATCAAACCCACCCGGTTAAATGGTAGAAATAACGCTCGAATGAAACCCCACTACGTATTTTATTTAATACGCATAATCAACTCTAGTATGGCATTACCTTACATGTCACCGTCCAACAAATGTTGGACGTTCCACAACAGCGACACACCGATCCTAACACCGTCCGTTCGCAGTCAAACTGTGCGCTGTTTACTTTAATGCTGTATATTCCAGTAAACACCGCGCTTCTGGTGGCACCGAGTATTACGTGTCAGCCGGGGCTGGTTGGGCCAGGCTCTCATTAGCTCGGGGCGAGGTGTACAATACACAAGTTAGAGATACGCAGTTAAATGGGGGTTACATGGTGATAAGCACCGTAATGCGGACCGAATGTGTGTGTAAGCATGTCCCCGACACACCGCGTGTGGACGGAGCGCTGGTCCGAGGCTAACGATAGCCCCGCAGAGAGCTGCTCATGGGGAAACGCACCCTGCTAACACACTAGCCTGCAGGACAGGACAACACACCACCACCATACTAACAGGACCCGACCACACACACCAACAGGTAGAGCCACACACCACCGGGACCCGACAACACACCACCACGTAGACCCTGGACACACCAGCAGGACCCTCGGCGTTACGCGGGCCGCCATGTCGCTGTGTCTCCGCGGAGCACGTCGATTGAGCGTCTCACGGGTCTGGAGAACAGAGTGCCACTTAGCCCCGAGAGTCCAGCCCGTCTCACCGAGCCAGGAGAACCCGGACCCACAGGGTCTCACCGGGACACGGAGGATCCGGACCAGCGGGTCTGTACCCGATGATGGAAAACCATCACAACTTATTTCAACCTACGACTCCTACGTAGTAGCGAGTGGAGTCATGGTAGACTAGCCTTCCTATCTCCGGCACGGAACGGCTGCTCCGGGCTCCCAGCCCTTCACCCCCGCGGTACCGGGGACACCGTGCACGGGGGTCGGTGGTGATACCGTGTGTACGATTTAGTGTAGAAAGGTGGAAATGAGCTGGGTGGAGGAGGGTGAGCCCCTCGCCTCGCTGCTAGATCGCTAACAAAGAAAAAGGAGGAACCTACCACGTGACGAGGTCGCACTATCCGAGGGAATTTCGCGTACAATCCCCCGCAGTTTAAGTGAAAAAAAGGGAATATCGGCAACAAAACAAAGCGTCTTCCGTGGACCGACGGGCCATGGATTAATCCAGACGATCTGAGCTCCTCGGGTACACCGAGTGGTCGGCGGGCTTCGTTCCGGAATCGTGCAATATGGGCGAATCACCGAACTACACCTCGTCCCCTCGGCGGTGGACCGACGATAAGACGAGGCCCGGAGATAGTGTGGAAATTATCAAATGATGTGCAATGTTTGAAATGATATTCTGACGAATAGTCAAAAAGCCCGAAAGTCGAGCGTAATCCACACGGTGGTTCACCGCGAGTCTTCTTCTCGTTTTAGGGAGAGACGCTTAGAAAATGGCGGCTAGCTCCTCTCCCTCGGATTTGAGTCTGACAAACATAGAAGTGCCGTGTGTGTGTGTGTGTGAGTCTGTATGTGTGAGAGAGAGCGTGCGTGTGTGAGCGTGTGCGCGGTGCTTCGTGTAGGCGGGAGTCATTCCACGTTGTCGCCACTAGAGCAAAGGGCCGAGAAGAACAGAATAAAACCTAAAAGAGGAGACCAGAGGGGGGCATTGTCTTCAAAGATGAATGTGGTTCTGCTTTCAACTAAATCATAACCAGTATACAAACATTCAACCCCATATACATACAAACCCGTATAAAATACCACAGCCCATAGATTACATGAACAATGTTGTTTTAGATATGCCAAATGTACAAATAAATAAAGAAGAATATTAATAACACATTAAACAATATCTCTTGATTAAAGAGTATTTCTTTTTAACTATTAAGTTTGCGTTCGATGTAGTTTGTAGCGCTTAAAAATGCTCTCTCATGTTGCACTGTTACAGACAACACCCTCAAGGAAATGGGCAGAAGGAGGGGTTGAAAGACTGCGCTGCTCAGAGGAACAGGATCAGCCACCATTACACCGACACTCTCACGTTACAGCCACCGGCCACTAGGCGGAGCTCTTTCATAGGCGTGGATTACCAAGAGTTCCCAGACTGTTGTATACAAATACCAGGTAATATTTATACAACAGTATTGCAACGTCACATAATGGCAATTAAATATAATGGCTATACTTCAAAAATAAAGAAGGTGTTATTATTTAAGTGTGTTACTTTACATTAAACTATGGGATATAGATAAGTGTAAGTAACAGTCTCTCCTGAGTTTGATAAAACATCTTTTACCAATCTGATTATTTAAAATGTCTTCCTTGAATCAATTATGCTGAAGAGCATTTAGCGTGAACTCTATGTAAATCTACAGCAAATGTTTCGGGTTGACTTTAAGGAAAAGTCTCCTTGGTCGACTGAAATAAAACACAAATTGTCTTGAGATGAACTTGACAAATTTTTCAGACCGCTCGCCAGACAATAAAGCAGTTTAACCAATCAGGTATCTTTGTAATAGTCACCATGGGCACTGTTCATGTTGTAGGACATGACTGATGTAACAGCTCATAACCATTTCTAAACACAGTGCTCTTACAGCATCCATAGTGGTAAACTAAAATCATATATATATATATATGTATATTTATATATACTATACTGATTGCTATCTGTTATATGTATCGATCGTTCCTCTCTATAGCAGTTGGCACTGCAATTGAATGTTTAATGCACCTTGTTAAGTGAATATAGGTGGCTTTCGATAACATGAAGGTGTGCGGTTGCATCTCAACAGATACGTTTTAGGTACCAACTTTCTACGAAAGAGGAATAGCTGACACTCAGTTATTGGATAGAGAAATGATCTCTAAAAACAACCATCTCCAAACCAAGGATGTGTCAAAGAATGCACACCCACTTCTCATAAGCCCTCTCATCTGCAAACAGCCATTCACAACACTGTTTTACACTTGGATAAAGGAAAAGTAAACCTCCAACAGAATATAGCCTGCATTATTTGTCCCTCCAGCCCCCCCACAAATGGATTAATAACATGCGTTCTCCCGGTATGACATCAACCAACCATTTGACAAACCGACCAGAAGGTATCAGCCTGAGTCAGTAAAGGTTGTTAAGGTTTGTGAACAACACCACTGTGAATGGATACCAGCGTTTTCAGATTGATTCACCAAAGTGCTACTGCTAATGAACTGTGTTCGCCATGTGCATTTACATGCTGGTCTATATAAGCTTTTCAACCTTATTATCAGACATACATTTGTATACAATTGGATAAACCTTCCGACTGAACTCACAACCACAGCTGATAATATTGATAAATGTACATAGAGCAACTCCATGAAATTTATCGATAACCCCCAAGAACAACACTTTACCTTAGATGTCCTCACTGAAGATCTCCATCTGACCATCAAAGAGGCCATTATTCCCGTTTCCGACTGGTACAACGTAATGTTACACCTGAAAGAAAGGGAAAATTAAGATGAGCTCGGAGCTGCTGATTGAGAGGGTTAGTTCAGAGTGTCAGGCTGACTTGAGTCTTGTGTCGTGCCTGTCATGTGATGTCACAGGACTGGTTGGATGAACCTTAGACTAAGTACTTTACATTTAAATATAGCCTCATAGCCCAATATCGCATAATTAGATTCAATATATTTATTTATTTTTTAAACAGCACACGACCAACATTTGGCTAATTAAGGGCGGGATAAGGCGTCCTCATCTCATGATAGAACGCCTGTAAAAAAGTATGTTATTGGTGAGAGAGAGGGGGGGCGGGTCAGTTTCAGTTTCATGGCTTAAGCTGAGAGGGCGGAACTTCGGATAGAGGTATAGCTGTTTCCGTTACATGTTTTCAGATAGTGCTTTTTAAATTCTTCTCACTATCATTCTCCTTGTCTTGGTCATGTTTTTTCTGTTCCTGACAAGCTTTCCCAGCCCATAGGAAGATAGAGAACAGATAGTGTTGGGGTAAACCAGGGTAATGCTAGAATCCCTGACCCTCTCAGCCTACCTTCTTGCCATCTTATGGTAGAGGCCACCTTTTGTTCATTCAGGACCTTTTTCCATCCAATAGTCAGAATGTCACTCTCTGTCCCAAGGCTCACCCACTTGCTCTCTTCTGATTTGGGGTATAAAGCCAGAATGTTTGATTGACTGGTAACCGAAAACGTTCAGTAAGGCAATTAAGCCTTTCAATTACAGAGGGAAATTTAAGTCCATGCATCACTGAAAGCTTTTCCAGAGCATTTTACAGCTTAAGCCGCCTATGTAACCCAGGCCTGCCACCTTAACTACGTCGTCCAAAAAAATAATAAGATCCAACACATTTTCTGCGGGAAACCCTGTATCATCTAAAATACAATGAAAACAACATACCAAAGTAAATTGAGTACATCTCCACAAATGCTAGGGTTATAATATGTGATATTTGTACCAAAAGAATGATAACAGGGCGAGTGATGGTTGTGAAAATCGCAAATGCACAATATGGCCAACAGATGAATAACGTTTAACGTATACGGTCCAGTTATGTAAGCATGTAAACAAATGGCATGTAAACAAATGAAAAAGTAGTCATTTGATACAACACTAGAATGATTAAATCCCCAATTTTGTGTCCATAATAACCATTGTTAGCTATCCTACAGACAATTCAAACCCCAAACAATACATGAAGCATGCAACAAGAGGTACGTATTTCATAACTGGGCACATCAAAGGCCATATTTTTCACGTAATTTTATCTGCAACCATATGAAAGCTGACTCTACTCATTCCAATGAGGAATACATTTACCTTTTCCTAGTTACAACCAAAGATTATGTCTTACTTTTGTCGATTTAATCGTCAAAGTTGTATATGTCTCATAAAACCACCATCAACGAGTGATGTAGTTTCTGGGAGTTATTTAGCAACAAACGTTTTTTGCAATTTTTCAGGGGTTTCAGAGGAAATGGGTAAATTGCCTACAATCAGAACACATGTTTTTCTTCGCCATCTGTTGTCAACAATGCAATGCGATTGTTTGGCAAAGGCCTTCAATAGAGGGGTCAAATGTAAAAAATGCACACTGGGTTCCCAAGATATACAACAGTTTGTAATTTGTATCTCATCAAGTTTAAATTGTCAATTTTGCATTGGTTTGAATTGGATCTATGAAACTGAAATGAAAGTGATATTCATTCTAAAACTCGTCATTTCAAAAACAAATTCCCACGTATGCTGTGTTCAAGCTGTTTTCCCAAATTCTAAGTCTTCTCAATGCCGTGGAACGCTCCGTTCACTAGCATGGGCTGTTCACAACTTCCGGCGGTGAATTATATTTGATAATTCACCGTTGCTAAGTATAATTGACCGCTGTCAAGGAAAACAAAGTAGTTTTTTAAGTAAGTTAAAAAAGTAAGTTGTCAACCCCAGTGTCTTCGGTTGCTAAGCGACGTCAACGTCTTTGGCGGACAATTTCTCTGCTGATCAACACTACAAATGCTGGTAACAAATAGATTGTAAAAAGTAGGGATGCACGATATATCGGCAGTGATATCGTTATCGGCCGATGTTAGTCATTTTTTAACATATCGGCATCGGCCCGATAAGTAAAACTGGTCCGATATTAACAGCCAATATTTATTTCCTAGTCTAGTTGCCGTTGTGTGTGTTTTTGCCCATACGCAGCTTGTTTGGTCATGTGACATTGTCAGTGACGCAGCCAGAGACGCACGGAGAGGCAGTACAGGAGTGTTTGTCACCTTAACTGAAAAGTATCAATGTCGGCGGTTTGGATGTTTTTTACGGTCTCAAATTAAGGTACTCGAATTGCAATATGCAGTACTTGCAAAGCCGAAGTAATGCGCGGAGGATGCCGTGTCAAATCATTATATACATTATCGTAGCGAATATCGATATCGGTAAATATCGGTTATCGGCCGTAACAGCAATTTTAACATCGGATATCGGTATCGGTCAAAATTTTCATATCGGTGCATCCCTAGTAAAAAGACACACCATGTGAAGTTATTTTTTCGTTTTGGCAAGTAGCCGTTAGAGGATGGGCATGATTAACCGACGATCGACTAATTGATCGTTAAGAGTTTCGTCGATTACGTAAATATTCATCGATTAAGCTAATGCAGTGTGCGATTAAACATTTTACCACACAGGTACAATATTTAAATTTGCGGCTCCTCCCCCGCAATAACAATCCCGCTTTGAACGGTGAACTCTTTACGCCTAGCAGCTATAAAAAGCTATAAAAACTATAAAAACGAATGCGCCAACTTTGGCTCAGCCTGGCTCCGCCCTCTTTCGCTACGTAGCTAAGATGGCTGCCGTTGAGTAAGAAAAGTGTACATCGCCACACACTTCGCGATTTGACCGTTTTCAGTACACTTATTTTCGCCCGATCTGAATCGGAGCGCCCTACGTGCTCAAACTTAGACTAGTAAGTAGGGATAGTATGGATATTGGAACACGGCGATGTAATCATGAAGCGGACGAGGCCACGGCGAAGTCTGGTGTGGGACCATTATGATTTAAAAAATGACTTCTTGGGGAGCACTATAGGCCTACCACTCAAGGCGAGGTTAGCATCGAACAGAAATAAAGAACTTTCTTAGCCCCTGGATTGTGGAAAGTTGTTTCCCCGCCTTGCCAAGTTAGCACGGAGGTATTTGTGCATCATGGCAACGTCGGTCCCCTCAGAGCGGGTGTTTTCGGCGGCTGGACTGACGGTCACCAGGCTGTGGTCGCGTCTGACCCGAGAGCATGTCAACATGCTCATCTTTCTGAACAAAAATCCGTAGACTGGTTGGTTAAGTTATGATTGTTTTTTTGATATTATTAATGTTATTATTTTGGGAAGAAACTAGGGTTGTGTTTATTTTTAGTTATGTTTATGAGCAGTGAGCACCGGCTTCGAGCTGCATGCTCCGTTGCTTAAAGCAGAGTAGCGCATAACTAATGAACGGATCTGGTTTAACTAAGTTGTTCATCTAATAATAAAGATCCCAATGAGGAAAACACGCTGCATTTGTATTTTCATTTTGAATATAATTTTTTTTTTAATTTGAATGTAAAATATTAACGATTAATCGACTAATTGATCGTTAATTCTCCCGACGATCGACTAAGACAACTTAATCGAATGCCCATCCATAGTAGCCGTGTAATAAGCGGGATAGAGTGGCGAAGTCACGCCCCTTCCGGTAGCCCCCATGGGACCTATGAAATCGAAAAATATGAATGGGTTTCAATGGAGAGAAAGTCCTGGTCCCAGATCTTCTGGTCCCAGTCTTTATATGCCCCGGAATATACATATATTGTGGATTTAAATGATAACTTTTCATGTCAAGATTTTGACTGTTTATTTTGCAATGGTTCAGTTAAAGACTGTAGCGAAAACACAATGAGAAAGACTACATGTCTCGTATGTGCCGTCACGCTCCCTGCGACTGGCGTGGACTGAGTTTCAGCATAACTGAAACTCTCCACATGCCCCAACTTATAATTGTTTTCACCTCTTTCGATGCTTTTATCCTGCCCTTGGAAAAAACCTAACATTAAGTAACATACGTTTTCTTTGCATGAAAAATTATCATTTAAATCCACAAACAACATATGTGTAATCCGGGGCATATAAAGACTGGGAACAAAAAATAATACTTTCTCTCCATTGAAACCCATTCATATTTTTTCGATCTCATAGGTCCCATGGGCTCTACCAGAAGGGGCGTGACTTCGCCACTCAAAAATGTATAGAATGTTGCCAATCATTATTGAAAATAAGCCCCTTCACTGGGCGAAGTAAAACACCTCCGCTGCGCGGAGTCCTGTTCGCCCTGTTCGTCCTGTCAGAGCTTATTTCCCCTGAATAATGACCGGCGTTCTATACATTATCCCGTTCTTACTGCCATTGCATTACTTGGGTATGTTATTTTCAGAAAGAAAAAGGACTATTGATGAAGAGGTTAACCGGGACATTGGAACACACAGAATAGGAACTAGCCACTGCGATTTTAACCTAACAAAAACGAAGACCCCGTTGACTTTGATTAATTGAGATATGCAATAGAACCAGAGAACGGTGGCTGGTAACTCTGCCGCCATCTGATGGCCGTCAGTTGAACTGCACTTCTCATCTACGACCGCATATATGCATGACAGCCAAGTTAAGGAATAGCTTTGCTCTGCAATCACTTCCCTCAACAAACTCACTACCAAATGTCAAGGGTTAGTGTGTGTGTGTGTGTGTGTGTGTGTGTGTGTGTGTGTGTGTGTGTGTGTGTGTGTGTGTGTGTGTGTGTGTGTGTGTGTGTGTGTGTCAATGCCTAATAAATAAAGAATAAAGTTCAGCAGTAGTTATTGGTATGCGTTGTTTACAACCACAGAAAAACACAAGTAAGTTGGTAACTGATTATACCAGTGGTCTACTGGCCACGCAAACATAAATGATTAAAAACTCATATTTAATTTAGTCATGGTTTAGGCATTCATAATGTACGGTGTTAGACAGGTCAACACTGGTAGGTTTGATGGATCCCACTCCTAATGCACACTGTTAAACACTGGTGAGTTTGATAGATCTCACTCCTAATGTACGGCGTTAGACTGTTAAACCCCAGCAAGTTTTAAAGATCCCACAGGACATGAACGCACCACCGCCAGCGCCACCTACCAATCACAAACGAGCTAGCTCGCCTGCTAGAAAACATGCTAACAGTTGTTAGCATGTTTCCTACATGACTTACCGATGACTTACCGTTTTTAACACATTTGGCACAAACGCGTTGCAGGAAAAAATTGCCGAATCATACCAAATGCTAGAACTTTCCAATGCATTAGTTGTTTTCCTCTGACAGTGGGCCTGTTTAATTAATATTAGCGATTTATTAAACAAAATCTGACTGAGCAGCTTGCCCTGTTACTAACGGCGGACGACTTGATAACAATACGCCCCTGACTCCGCATTGGTCAGTTCTTCAAATCCAAGCGCCCTATTGGCTGTAACAGCTGTCACTCCTTTGCAAATACCCGTACAGCGGAAACGTTGATGAAAGTTGATATCAGAAACTTAATTATAACAAATAATTTGACTGTCTTATAAACTAAATATTAACAATTATGTCAAGTTATTTATCATTTCTAAATATTTGTGGTCACCATTGTCACCCTAGTTAGTCATAACATCACACATTGTGCGCCAGCTATGTCCGGACGATTTAACACTCACTACAACTCAATTATATTAAAGTGTTAATGTATTACATGTTGATTTAGAAATCTGACCCTAAGAACAAATTTGTTTAGAAAAATGTTCCCCACAATTTGCAATACAGAGATACTAACGGGATGATGAACCATTTGCTATGCCGATTGAAGTTACATTTTTGTAAACCATAATTTGCCATCACTTCTATGGCTATATAGGTCATTTCTTAGTAGGTTCTGCTCGTTATAACTTGAAGAACAACAGCCAGCAGATCATCTACAGCCAGAGCATTAAACGCATTGTGAGCCAGCTATGTGGTTAAGGAGTGGACCCTTGTAATGTGGACGCTGGGTGGTAAACAAACAGGCTGCCGTACCATCAGCTGCACAACGTCGGCCCACTTTTAGATTAAGGTCCGGGTGGAATGATAGTTTGCCCAAGAGACAGGATATTCTCCTAGATGCCAATCCTGTGTCCAATATTCAAGTTGGTAGCCTATACTGTGTTCACTGCAGCGGCTGGTGTCAACATGACTCTTATAAACGTAGGCTTATAAACCGAGTGCTAAAGGAAGTTGGGTTAGTGTGTGATTAAGATCAATGTGTGATTTAAGATCAATAAATTGGCTCTTTGGCTAAGAAAGACTCGATCTCCTGAACTGCATGAGATAGGGATTGGATCCGACTCGTCTAATAAAGGCCTCACTGGACTCAACGGTGGTTGCAGATAGAATATCAGCCTTTGAACTCTAGATCAAAAATGATACTGCTAGGAGATCAAATTGGATCTGTTGATATTGTAGAAAACATATCTGACTACTGATCCATTCGGAATACTCAAACACTGTATTTTGTTTGCAAAAGGCTAGAACATTCAATGTAATATCGACCAATATTGCCAAACACTATCACTGCATTATAAACTAAATACTGTTAGATATGAATAGGCCTAGCATAGGGAAATTATGATTATTATGGATTTAGTAAAGTAAATACTCCGACTCCAATAATTGAGTAGGGTGTAATTGGCTTTCTATGATTTATCTAGGAGATACATTAAACATATCAGTACAGTATCACAATACAGGGCAGTGAATTGGCCTGGGCGACTTTATCATCTGTAGTCTACATTAATTATGGACATTTTGGTGCAAACATCAATACAGTAGCTTTGAGCAAAGCTGAAAGCGATCTGGTTTATGTTTATGATAAGATAAGATATGAAGACCCATTCATGTAAATGAAGCCAGATGGGGAATTCAGAATTAGACCACAACCTTGTTACACGGGCCCTGTATTAATCTTAACAGACACATTTGCTATTCAATCCTGCATTTAATTATTCACCATGCAGGCTTGGTTTAAGCCATTTGGGAGATACAAATCTGTAAGCACAGATATATTAGGCCCATATATACGCATCAGTGATTGGACCAATGGTGTAGGCATTTATACTTAATCTCCCTCCGTCCCCCCTATACAACGTAGCATAGAGCATTCATTGATGTTGTCGATATAGGCTCAGTTATGTCCTACAGTAGGCATGCCAGTATCTTCTGTTCAAGTACAGATTACCAGTATTCTGTAGCAAGCTCAACCATCTATATTATTATGATCCCAATCCCAACAGACGTGATTGTTATATTAATTGTATTGTTTATGCTCATCCTAACTACATATTTTATCTGTGGATCTTCTGAGTTTAATTTAGCCTGTAAATTGTGTTTTCTGCTCCATTAAATTGTGCATTAACAATTAAACTGTGCAAAACATACTCCCGGTATAGTTACACAGAATAACCGCTCGATGGCGCTGTAGTGTCATACTAGACTAGACCGTGGCTGACAGGTGTGTTGACGATCACAGTCACACGAAGAACACAGTTCCAGATGACATTCACACATGCGTCATGTTCCACTGACATTTCCGCCTGTTTCTTTTTCAAAGCTGTAGATTGTATCACTGCATACTGATGGCCTTCTTATAATCATTCGCTATGATGCTAGTCAGGTATCGGCGTAGGCCTAAATACCACTACGCTAAAAAGGTTATGAAATACCACAACTTTACTGATATAACATGCCACAAAGATATAACTCCACTCTGATTTATTAAGTGATAATAGGATAATTTAGTAAGGTGAAATAATATTATTTCCCCTGACCTGTTGGCAGTTATTTTCTAATTTCTAATAGGGCCTACTCTGTGAATATATATATATATATATATATATATATATATATATATATATATATATATATATATATATATATATATATATATATGTATATTTATTTCTACTGTAATGTAGTATGCCTAGCTTTTTCTGCTACACCATCGTCTCCTGTCTGGAATTAATAGTTCTCCTTTGACCTATAGTTTAGTTAAGTGACCTAGGCCTATTAGGCTTTAGTAAAGTTGCCTATAATTCCATAATTTGGAATGGCGTAATACTTCTCTGAGGTCATTCAACAACATGAAAGTTGGACTGAAACAGATCTGCACTCCTGAACTGGAGTGTCGATCCCGAGATATCTCCCAGGGTGCTCTGGGGCGTCGTTAGGCAGCTGCACCCTGCGTGAGGCCGGCCAGCAGAGTGGGGTGCTGGAGGAGAGCAGAGAGGAGCTAAACTACCAGCGCTCCACTCTGGGAGGGCCACGCCGTTCTGAATAACACCACCACGCCATCTCGAAATACATGTCCTGTGTCCCTGACCCCCTGGACGGTCACCTCCCAAACTCTTTCCACGTTTGGACCCTCATAACCACCACGCACATCACCACTACCCACCCGTAGGAATACACAGAACAGCTGTTTGACCGTTAATGTGTGCCTATTTTTTCCACTTCACTAACAATACAGCATTATTAGCATTGTTGTATTGCTTTTATGTATGACCCAGATACTGTAGCACCACTTAAACACAAGCGCACACATGGGTTCATGGTAATATGAAAGTAGGCTAACTATTCTTCTGTCGGTGTGCGGCACAGCTGTTGGTGATTGGTCGGCTCAGACCAAACTGTTCCTTTGAAGCTTGGTTTCAGTGGTTCGGCTCCACACAGAAGGGACTAGAAAGAGGTTCATGTACAG
The DNA here is from genome assembly GCF_026213295.1 of Gadus chalcogrammus. NCBI lineage: Eukaryota > Metazoa > Chordata > Actinopteri > Gadiformes > Gadidae > Gadus > Gadus chalcogrammus. Next base: position 18,570,721 of record NC_079429.1, on the reverse strand, counting down.
TTGTTTAATCCCTACCTGGTGTTGATTCACCAACCAGGACCTTAACACGACACACAGTTATTACGCAGAGGATAACTTTAGGCTTTAATACACAAATGTACATATTTAACAATAACCGTCACATACACCTGGAGAGGGGTGGTTTAACATTTTTGGTGATTGATTTGATTTGGTGGTGAGGTAAACATGAGAGCCGTATAGAATGCGTGACGATAATGTTGTGAACAACAGCAGTGAAGAGGTTCAGTACATGTTGGCGCATCAGGAATGTGGTGCTTCAGGGCTTCTCAGCGAGCGGACCTCTGCCAGTGGCATTGGACATCCATACGTATGAAGACTATTCTCTACAGTCACAGCTAAGATATAGGATATTATACAAACCAGCCGGCAAACTTTTACAGCAATCTGAAAAGCATTCAAAAATCCACAGTTTACAACGTTGTCATTTCCTCAGGTGAACGGAGCTGAGGGATACCGGTACAAGGTCCCGGACCTAGGGGGATAGATGGTAGAGGGAGTATAGGGTACAGTATACAGGGTAAAGGTGCTACAGGTGACCGGGTACACATGATATAGAGTTCATCGGGTACAGGCGGAATGTGTAAATCCTAGCTGGTCGAGGTGTAATCGAGTCAAGGGCTCCACAGGGCAGAACACCGCACCAAGGGACCTCATCAGTGTGAAGGAATACTGCAGTACTACTTACTGCTAAAGAAGTGCTGCTATATATATATATATAATAATATATATATAATAATAACCATATATATAGAGATATAATAATGACTGAGTGATAGGACATTTAAATGACTGCAGTGGTCCAGTTGATCTCCTATCTCTGCAATAAACGATCACAAATAATACAGCGCAAGCAATAATATTAACAGAATATACAGCAGAAACATAACGAACAAAGATATTCATATGTAGTAGTAGCTGTAGTAGTAGTAGTAGTAGTAGCATTAGCAGTAGTCCTCGTCTCTCAAGAGTCTTTATGGTCTCTAGCCTAGCAGTCTCTCTGGGACTGGATCAGAGCTCCCTTCAGGTGATAGAGAGACCACCACACTTTGTCTCTCTCGGGGTCTCTCTCTCATAGCGACGTGGACTGCTTGATGCTGTGGAAGCTGACCCTGGAGGGGGAGGTGGGGATGGAGATGGCCTGGGTCATCCTCGCCCGGATGGAGTGTTGCTCCTGCCAGCGATGGAACCTCTTCCTCACCGCCGACCTCACCTGTCACACACAACCAATAGGAATAAGTCCTCACCTGTCACACACAACCAAAAGGAATAAGTCCTCACCTGTCACACACAACCAATAGGAATAAGTCCTCACCTGTCACTCCCAACCAAAAGGAATAAGTTCTCACCTGTCACACACAACCAATAGGAATAAGTCCTCACCTGTCACTCACAACCAATAGGAATAAGTCCTCACCTGTCACAAACAACCAATAGGAATATGTCCTCACCTGTCACACACAACCAATAGGAATCAGACCTCACCTGTCACACACAACCAATAGGAATCTAGTCTTGCAGAGCCAGCCTTTCTATATGCAATGCAAGTAACAAATAGCGGCAGGTGTCTAATCACCATACACTCATAGTAGTACTCAGTTCATTAATCTAAACTGAGCAATCTAATAAGAGTCAGAGATAGTTTTGAAGCCTTATAAGATCAAACGTTTGTTTTGTTCTACTGTGCAGAAGCCTAAAGCTGCAAAGATCTTAGAGATTGAAACCAAAATACGTCCCATACGCACCTGTGATTGGCAAGATTGACTCCCTGAACCAATCAGGGGAAAGATGCTCTGATTGGTCAGGATTTAGCCAAGACCGGTCTAAAATACATTGCCTTATGCAGAGGCAGGAGTGCAGTGGACTCCAAACAGATTTTCTCAGACTTTCAGTCAGCTAACTGGTGGCTATGGCATCTGTTACAAATTCCACTAAAATGATAGCTCTTGAATCTTACCAACAGCACCTTTGAGAAAAACACAACATTTACCATTCTGTTGCACCTTTCACACATCGATCTGACACTTCTATCATCAATCATTTAAAGGCCATCTTTGGCCTCCCAAACACATCAGCATGTGTAAATGGTAAATGTCTAGGTTTATCTCTCCTGGTGTAGCAGACATATTGCAGGAAAATGCTTGCAGCACTGTCACACGCAATTCCAGTCTCTGCAATGAATTCTGGGATGGGGCTGGGGAATATCAATTCATATGTAAAAGATGTAAATCGACTTACCTCACTGTTCAGAAAGCAGTAAAACACAGACACGAAGAAGCCCTGAGAGAAGGAGAGACAGAAAGCGAGAGAGATAGAAAGAGAGAGAGAACCATCAAAGGGAGGTCATTTATATGATTTAAAATTACTACCCTAGCTCTGTTTCATACTGAGGGTGGCCTGGACAATGCGGCTGCTGTGTGTTTTGTTTGACTTCAGAACCGCGGTAACCACTTGAAGACCTAGAGGTTCATAGCTCTTGGAAGGCCTCACCTGGAAGGACTCCAAGAAGGAGTTAAAGTATATGAAGACGATCTGAGAGACCTCATCTTCTCCTGGGTTGACGAAGAACAGCATGTAGGTGATCCCCAGCAGGGGCAGCAGGACCAGCGTCGCTTTCACCGCTTTCCTGGAGACATGACATCACAGTCACCGAAGACCCAAGGACCCGGGCCAGAACCCTACGATAGACCAGAACCCACCCACAGACCAGAACCCACCAACAGACCAGAACCCACAGACCAGAACCCACCTACAGACCAGAACCCACCTACAGACCAGAACCCACAGACCAGAACCCACCTACAGACCAGAACCCACCTACAGACCAGAACCCACAGACCAGAACCCACCTACAGACCAGAACCCACAGACCAGACCAGAACCCACCTACAGACCAGAGCCCACCTACAGACCAGAACCCACAGACCAGAACCTACAGACCAGAACCCACCTACAGAGCAGAACCCACCTACAGACCAGAACCCACCTACAGACCAGAACCCACAGACCAGAACCCACAGACCAGACCAGAACCCACCTACAGACCAGAACCCACAGACCAGAACAAACCCACAGACCAGAACCCACCTACAGACCAGAACCCACAGACCAGAAACCACAGACGAGAACCCCATCTACAGACCAGAACCACACCACAACCACAGACCAGACCAGAACCACAGCAACGGTGAGATCAGCAAGAGATCAGAGCAGAGCAGAACCGAACAGACACACACACAGACACACACACACACACACACACACACACACACACACACACACACACACACACACACACACACACACACACACACACACACACACACACACACCACACACCAGACCACACCAGACCGCATACCAAATCAGACTCTAACAGAGAGCATGGAACCACGGGTGACGGTCTAAAGCCATTGAAGTGATATTACTGTAAACCATACAGTACACTAAACAGTTGTATACATTTCTACATTGAGCACACTGGAAGTGTCCCTGTCCTGGTAGGTTAGTAGCGTCCTGGTAGGTTAGTAGTGTCCCTGTACCGGTAGGTTAGTAGTGTCCTGGTAGGTTAGTAGTGTCCCTGTACCGGTAGGTTAGTAGCGTCGGTAGGTTAGTAGTGTCCCTGTACTGGTAGGTTAGTAGCGTTCTGGTAGGTTAGTAGTGTCCCTGTACTGGTAGGTTAGTAGTGTCCCTGTACTGGTAGGTTAGTAGCGTCCTGGTAGGTTAGTAGTGTCCCTGTACTGGTAGGTTAGTAGTGTCCTGGTAGGTTAGTAGTGTCCCTGTACTGGTAGGTTAGCCGTGAACCTGTACTGGTAGGTTAGTAGTTAACCTGTACTAGTAGGTTAGTAGTGTCCTGGTAGGTTAGTAGTGTCCCTGTACTGGTAGGTTTGCCGTGAACCTGTACTGGTAGGTTAGTAGTTAACCTGTACTAGTAGGTTAGTAGTGTCCTGGTAGGTTAGTAGTGTCCCCATACAGGAAGGTTAGCAGTGTACCTGTACTGGATTGTTTCGGATGTGGTAGAGGCTCGTAGTTTGGTCATGAGGATCCTGACGATGTTGAAGAGGAAGATGAAGTTAATCTGTGAGGACAAAGAAAGATCAAAGAATCACGCTGTTAGTCCTGAGCTTTGCCATCGTGATCCCATGACTAGGTCTGACATGATTCGGTTTCTCCAGACTAATTTGTCTCGTGATCGTAGATGCTACAAAACTAACTAGCTCGTTAAGTTTGTAACCGAGGACGAACATCCTGATACTACCACTAGTGTCCATTTTAAGAAGAGGAAGAATGATGAAAGATGTGATATATAGTATCATTTATATTATAATTTGACCTCTTAAGAATTAAGAATGGTTAAAAAGATTAAATTTAGTTTTCATTAAACCAGAACTGCATGTGTGCACCTCCCCCAGTGGAAATGATATAACTCATAGTCTCTCTCTCTTGCTGTAATAAATATGACAAATAAAGGGTTGGACCAGTTGCTTTATGGCTGGAATCTATTTTATCAGGTGTGCACAAGGCTACGTTGGAGCCTGGCTTTGTCATTCATGGCAGAAATATTTCAAGCTGTTCAGCAGCGGAATTCTAAACAGTGAAGTTTCCTTATTTTAGAGCAGGGGAATGTTGCGTAGCTTCAGATTTAGTCGCTTCTCTGGCGTATCAAACTCTGCATGCTTCTTTTATTAGATTGCCAAAATCCCGAGATGAATAATACTTTATGCATAATATAATAGACACCATTTGTTTGGGACGCTTTTGTCCCAAGCATCTCACAATCCCGTGAGTGTGTACATTTTTAGCATGCGTGTATCCCCGGCCCCTGGTTATTTTGAAGCATCCACAGAAGTTCAAATGGGGAATAAATAATAAATGTCCTATAATAAACAGTGCTGAAGAAGGGCTGACTCTGCTCTCCAGAGCTCGCAGGGCACCTGGAGTGAACGAGGCCTTCCGCCAGCTGCTTTGGTCCACATCTTAACAACGATGCCCCAGACACAGATTCAGGGAACAACGAAATAACACAGACTAATATTCCTCTATTGCTCCATCAGGAAATAAGTGATCGTACCTGGAGTATGCTTACTGTATACTTGATTAATTCAGTCATTCATGTGGTCAGAAACAAACCAGAGATGTCACTGTTTGTGTCCCACTATATTGAAAGGGCAACGTGTACATTTAACCCTCCTGTCAGATTAGTCCCAAACAAAACAGCATATCATTAGAAAGGTGTCCACTCCTATTGCCAGAAACAATAGCGTTTACCTCAGCCGATATTCTTATTTTTCTGTATCTTTCTTTTTAATTTGTTATTTGTTATTTATTGTTATATTTTTTTACCTGTCTTATATATTTAAAATGTATTGTTGTGAATCAAAACGTCTGGATGAAATTTAAATGTTATTGTGCAATGATAATAAAGCGATTCAGATTCAGATTCAGATTGTGAAGCAATGACAATTAATAACCCCCCGCCTTCACCCCCTCCTCCCCCCAAAGGCATCACCCAACTGAATATAGCCTGAAGGTTTCTGTTGACAGTGAATTGGTGCTGTCTGTTGTCAATTTATCTCCTTCAAGTGGTGCGTTTAAAGCAGCCTCCCATTTTTCAGTGTACATGATTTACTAAAGGTTAGATCAGCCCTCTGGACAGCACTTCTCATCCTTCACCCTTCATCCAGGGCCAAATGGACCCTGCAGTGACGGCATCGCCCCTAGAGGTGCAGAGTGGTACTACACGACGGAATGACCGTTGATAGCTGGGCTGGCTGCTAACTGTCTGCGGCACAATACATAGAATTCTTGGACAAAACGGCAAAAGTGTTCTTCACATTCTGTTGATAATGATAGTAGCTTTTTTGGATTGAATAATAATAATCTCACATATTGCATCTTTCATGGATAAGGGTTTTTAAAATGGAAAATGGAGGCCAAGTTTTGATGAAGATAAGTGGGAACCAGGGTTCCCTTGTAATAATAATAATAATAATTGATTGAATTCATAGAGTGCTTTTCTAAACACTCAAAGACGCTTTACAGTGAAGGGGGGACCTCACTCACCACCACCAGTGTATAGCACCCACTTGGGTGGCACGGCAGCCAATCTGCGCAAGAACAGTCACCACACACCAGCTTGAGGTGGAGAGTGAGGGAATTAATGAGTAAGCCAATTATACAGGAGGATGATTAGGGGGCCAGATTGAATGAGCATGGTTGGGCTAGGACACTGGGGAAACCCCTACTCTTTGCGATAGGTGCCCTGGGATCTTTTTTGACCTTAGTGAGTCAGGACCTCGGTTTTTTACGTCTCCTCCGATGGACGGCGCCTTCCACAGCACAGTGTCTCCGTCACTGCACTGGGGCATCGGGATTGATTTTAAGGCCAGAGGGAAGAGTGCCACCTATTGGCCACCACCCGATAAGCTCACAACCTGCACGTGTGTGTGCGTATGATTTTACATTTCATATTTTCATTGCCTTACTGTATTTTATAATTTGACTTCTATAATTGTACTTTTCTATTCTATATTCTGTATTACTATTATCTATCATAAGCAGAATATTTGTGACAATAATTCCTCTCAGGATTAATAAAGGATTCTGAATCAGACTCTCTTACCACCAAAACCAGGATCATGGGTCCCTGGTAGATGTAGTCTGTGTAGACTCCGGCCCGCTTCCCAAACCAGCACCTGAAATCACATACAGTTAAAATGTTTGGTACATGCCCCCCCCTTATCCAATCTCTGTCCTCCTCCACACAATTCTCTTTTTAAAAAGCCTGCCATGTACTCGTCAGGCATGGCCCATTAACGGGGGTCTGAACCTGTTTGTTAGCGGGGACAGGCAGGGCGCTGTGAGACTAATTGAATGTGTTCTACAGCATATTGTTTAAATTAGCAGCACATGCTGCCCTGCAGAGCTGGTGATCAATCAAGATAACCACGAGAGCACTGCAGGGCTGCTGGGTGACGTGGTGAGGGGGTAAACCACTGTGAGTGTGACAGGAACCGTTGAGGACGACCCTGGTGTGCCTTCCTGTTTTCCCGGGGACACATCCAGCTACTCACTTTTCGTTGTCGTAGTACAACTTCCCGATGGCCCACGCAACAATGATCGGGAAGGGAATGCCTGCGAGGGAGAAACAGAGGGAAAGGAAACATGATGAATCTCTCTCTCTCTCTCTCACTCTCTCTCTCTCTCTCTCTCTCTCTCTCTCTCTCTCTCTCTCTCTCTGATTTCCTGACACAGGAACAGCATTTTGTTAAGCGAAAGCGAAACACTTAGCAAACATGAAAAACACAGCCTTTAACACCAAGGCCACCGTAGCTACGGGCGTTGAACCCCCCCCCCCCCCCCCCTGCCTCTCACCAATCTGTGGATGAACACACCCTCCACCCCAAGAGGGGCGGGGTCCACCGTGAACACACCCTCCACCCCAAGAGGGGCGGGGTCCACCGTGAACACACCCTCCACCCCAAGAGGGGCGGGGTCCACCGTGAACACACCCTCCACCCCAAGAGGGGCGGGGTCCACCGTGAACGGTCATCACCAGCTGTTTGGCGAGCAGTGAAGGACTCGCTTGTCATACTCAAGGACACGTCAGCGCTGTCACCAGGACGAGTGGAGGATGGAACCAATGACCCTCCGATCAAACCCAGGGGCCGGCTCTGCCTTTCCGGAGCCACTGCTATGAAAGCTCAGCGTTGGGAAAAGAGAGGTATCCAACAATAGTCATATCTCTGAAGGTCTGTCACGGTAATAGCGCTTTAGGGAGCGGAATCCGCTACGGCGAGCCAGGCCCGTCGCAGCCCAAGAGCTTTCTTTGGAACAGCCCCCTGGATGACGCTAATGCATCATGATGCACCGTCTCGCTAAGTCGCCAACAGACAATAAGGTGCTCAGAGCGGCCATTTCTGGCTGCCAAGTGAAACCGAGACAGTCCCAGAAGACCCTCTTCCGCCTGACACTAAAGGGTCTCCTACCACCGGCACTGGGGAGTGACAGGGGCCTCAGTTTTGAGGGTTGGTTACGGGATGCAGTATGGGGTCCCAGTATAGTGGATCACACAATGGACAGGCCTATGACAACACACAACAGAAGAAACACTAGAGTTCAAGCCAGCGGCGTCACAGGACTTCTACTTAATGTATTGCTACTCTGAATGAATTCTGCAATGTTATTTTTCTACCTTGGGCAGTGATAATTTCCCTGTGGAGAAATAAAGTCTGGAATATCTATAATGCTTGAGATTAAAGTCAGACAAGCCCTAGAGTCCTTCTTTACACACCACTGCTGCGTGATGCCTGGCGACCCACTTATCCCTCTGAAACCAGTCCAACCTGTACAATGGAACCAGGCCAACCACAATGCTGCTCCCTCCCAAGGTGCCCTCTTACCCAGAGGCACACGGCGTCCCTTTCCTATCGCCGCGACTCTGTCTATCTACAGCACGGGGGGGTGCGGAGGGGGGGCGGGGAGTAAGGCGTTGAGGTGGACTTGAGCTAACTTGAGTTTGTTTATTATTTTCACAGCAACGCTGTAATTTGCTGCCATGTCCTGTTGGCCTGGCGGGTTTCAAAACGTTGTTCAAGGCGCCCGGGGGGGCGGGGCCAGGACAACAGCACTAATCCCTGCAGCCCGGTCTGACAGTGTGAAAGGAAGCATTAGAGAAAGCCCCACCAATACTGTTCATAACTGTCAGAGGAAATACAAGCGCTTGAGGAGGGGGTCATCTCTGTCAGGTTTCTAAAACGCTTTCATGCCCTCATTTTAGTCTGATATTAACAATGGAAACATTCACAACGCCAATAAGATGTTTTAGCTAAGGGATGCTATGGTACCCCCCCCCCCCACAAATACAACCACACACACACAGCTAAAACACAGCATACACACACACACACATACACACACAACACACAGCAAACACACACACAGTAAACACACACATACACACACAAACACACACACACACACACACACACGCGCGCGCACACACAGAGCAAAACACAGAGCAAACACACAACAAACAAACAAGCACCGACACACATGCACACATGCACTCATAACAAATACATGCACCCATCACGACCAGATATACACACCAGACACAAACCATATACACACATTAATAATTATACACAAGCAACAAGCCTAATACATGTCCAGGTTTTTCTGTTTTGTTGGTGTCGGACTGTACCATATTTCAATGCGTCAACTGGATCTTCAGCACATGTTAAACCCCTGAGATGTTTCATCACATGACCACATATGGAGCGTTGATCCTGCCAAGAGTGACGATGCTGGACAACCTTCTGTTGGCGTTGTGTAACACTGCCATGCAGAGCAGCAGTGACAGCCAGGGAGGCAACAGTGGAGTCTGGACTGTTTCTATTAGGCCTGCATCCAGGTGTTTCTGAACAACAGGCTGTGTTGATATTGAATGATTCAGAAAGAGAGTCAGGGACAGACTAGGACATATATTGGGCCATGGCATGGATGTCACTGATGACTGGCCCACTATCGATTTTAATCTATCTGAGACCTTACTTTTGAGTGCTGGATGCGTTTCACAAAGTTTGTTATAATTGTTATGGCAATCAAAGCACATTGCATTGTTCTCTTGGTGTTCTGATTGACTGGACAGCCGGCCTCCAGTCGTGCCCTCTTAACTCCTATGTAAACTCCGACCAGTCCCACTAAACTCAGACCAGTCCCTCTAAACTCAGACCAGTCCCTCTAAACTCAGACCAGTTCCTCTAAACTCAGACCAGCTTCACATCTTAGTCTGCAACACACCACCTGGCAAAGTAAGTTTCATCTTCCAGGTATCTACCCATTGCTCACTCACTCACTCACACACACACACACACACACACACACACACACACACACACACACACACACACACACACACACACACACACACACACACACACACACACACACACACACACACACACACACACACACACACACCGCAGTATCTGATTGGCCACCCATCTGCATGAAATTAGAACCATCCATCGAGTACTGGCGCGTCCTTCCTCCGGTAGTCTGGAGCATTGCCTCCCTTATCGTCCCTTATGCTGCTTGCACATTGCTGGGCTCACAGCATTGTTGGTGCTCGTGCTTTTGGGGCGACATTTTAAAATCCCGTCCCAATTCCTTGTGTTTGTAGATTTCCACGTAGCCTGCTTCATCTGGGCAGCTGTTTGTGCAAGTTGAAGGAATATAATAATATATTTGATTAATATAGCGCTTTTCTAAATACTCAAAGACGCTTTACAGAGTGCACACAAAAAAAACACCAGTATCAGTCAAACTAGCAATCGGGTAGAGAATGTGTCCAGGCAGAACGGGACAAAAGACACAGAACGGATCTAAGGCTGGATAAAAGGTCTAACCATAAAACTAGCTAGAACGTAAAAAGATTATGTAATCTCAGGTGAAGAAAGGGAGAACTAAGCAACGCCAGCCTCCTCTCCGAGCGGATGTCTAATCTGTCTAATAATATGTTGGGATGCTTTACCCATTTAAAGCCATTGGAATCCAGCATCTTCATTATTATCAGCCTCATTTGATCATTTATGTGTCAGTTTTGATGAGAACCACGATGGAATGAATCCTAGATGTTTACTGTTGACTAGCAACCGCTGTTCATTTTGAATTGATCAGCTCTTTCTGACCTCGAGCCCGACCTCCCCGCTCTGGAAGAGAGGGGTCGGCCAAGAACAACTGGGTTGAACAAGAACAACAGTGTCGATGCGTCCCTGAGCAAGACACCTAATCCTAACTGCTTCCGACGAGCTGGCTGTCACCTTGCATGGTTTACTCCACAGTGAATTTGTTTATCAACCATTGTAAGTCAATTTGGATAAATGCGTCTGCTAAACGCCCTTAATCACAATATGAATGGAGTTAAACATAAGATACAGTATTACTGCTGCTAGATACAGCACTGCTGGTTTAACATAAGATACAGGGTACGGACTAGCATTACTGCTGCTAGATACAGCACTGCTAGTTTAACATAAGATACAGGGTACGAACTATTATTACTGCTGCTAGATACGGTACTGCTAGTTTAACATAAGATACAGGGTACGGACTAGCATTACTGCTGCTAGATACAGCACTGCTAGTTTAACATAAGATACAGGGTACGGACTATTATTACTGCTGCTAGATACGGTACTGCTAGTTTAACATAAGATACAGGGTACGGACTATTATTACTGCTGCTAGATACGGTACTGCTAGTTTAACATAAGATACAGGGTACGGACTATTATTACTGCTGCTAGATACGGTACTGCTAGTTTAACATAAGATACAGGGTACGAACTATTATTACTGCTGCTAGATACGGTACTTCTAGTTTAACATAAGATACAGGGTACGGACTAGCATTACTGCTGCTAGATACAGCACTGCTAGTTTAACATAAGATACAGGGTACGGACTATTATTACTGCTGCTAGATACGGTACTGCTAGTTTAACATAAGATACAGGGTACGGACTATTATTACTGCTGCTAGATACGGTACTGCTAGTTTAACATAAGATACAGGGTACGGACTATTATTACTGCTGCTAGATACGGTACTGCTAGTTTAACATAAGATACAGGGTACGGACTAGCATTACTGCTGCTAGATACGGTACTGCTAGTTTAAGATGACATACAGGGTATGGACTAGTACCACTGCTGTACCATCAGATATAGGCTTACTGAGTAGAACATCACATACAGGGAGCACTAGACGTAAGCAGCGATATTCCCAGAACCAATCCCATATCTCATTTCACCCAGCAGTGGAGGAAGTGACAAACGGCTGTCTCCAATGTCAGGGATGAGCGTTCTGCGAACACACGAGAGCCATCGGGGGGAATCGGAACCCGCAAGGATTTTGTATCCACATACGATGACATAATCCATGGAAAGTCATATATTTCTGAGCTCATAGCCCCCCCCAGCCACCCCACAACACCGCCACACAACACCCCATGCCCTTGTTCCCACACTGCACGTCCCACCTAAGATTCTTTGGTCTATTTTAGTCTCAGCCCGGGTCAGTCCCCGACTAAATTAGGATCATAAAGACCACAGCACAGACCCCGGACATATCTCAACCACCACAAACTCGTATGGCATGCTCGCAAACGACCAGGTACAGCACATGACCGGAGTGAGATCAACTTCTGTTAGTCAGTGCAGCTACTATAGGTCAGCCAAACTACCATTAGTCAGTTAAACTACTGTTAGTCAGTTATACTACCATTACTCAGTTTAACTACCGTGAGTCGGTACTTCAGTTTGTCAGGTAGATTACCATTAGTCAGTTAAACTAAAGTCTGTCAGTTAAACTACCATCAGTCGGTAAGCATATGGCCCTCGGTTGATATTCATTGCATTTAGATTAGTACAAATATTACTAGCTGGGTGTTGTTTGGCGACATTCCCACCATTCAAATCACAAGCCCTGCTGTTTGTAACATGTTCCCCAGCACTAGTGGTTACCCCAGGGAGGCTAGGTGAGCTAAACCACACACTCTCCAACACACTTCACGTCTAACAGTTATTTTGCCATCTGCGCTGCCAAAGAGAACGAATGTGAGATCTTAAAGGTTACCACTTAAATGACCTTTAGTAAGTTGAACTACCATTTGTCAATTTAACACCATGAGTCAGTTTAACTAATGGTAGTTTGTTCCAAGTGTAATAAAATAGATTTATTTGCACTATACCTGGACTGCAAAGCTCGGCAGTACTTTGTTATGGCTACCATTCCAACAGTTTGATACTTTTAACAAATATATATATATATTTTATTCAGTTGTTTTCTGTAGCTGTTGTTATCAATGTCCCATAACCTCTTTATGGTGTGTCTTTGTTTTCACACTCTTTAGCTAAACATCTTTTGTCAGTTAAACTATCATTAGTCAGTTTATCTACAATGTACCATTAGTCTGTTAAACAGTTAAAGTGCCAGATGCCAATAAAGACTTTTAGAATTTTAATGAGTCCCATTAGGGCTCTCAAGTTTTGGGGGGGGGGGGGGGGTATATTAACATGTGACTGCATGACGTGGTGACTAATGTATGATAGTGAGCATTATTGGCCCTGCCTTAACACTAATATTCAGAAACAACACTGCCTCAAAATAAGCAACACCAGTAGAGGCATATACTTTTCCCTGAACTTTTAAACGTTGCAAACGTGCAAAAACATAATTATATATTTATGTTGCATTCAGTCCAATGCTTAAAATGTATCTGTGGCTTTCAGTAGGCCAATGCTGTGGTAAAGTGTGTAAAGTATGACCAAGAGTTTCATTCTGTTCAATAGATAGAACTTTATCAATCCCCTGTAGGAGAAATTTGTTAATGTTTGTCCCTATAAAACAATAATGGTAAAAAAGAAATACAAAACATGACGGTAACTAAGTAAGTCCAACCGTCCAATCTGAAGGCTCTACTTAAACACTCCCCCTACTCACTTCCAACGATGCAAAGCGAACAGAACTGAGTAGGAGAGGGCGTAGCCTACCTAGTTTGTGAACTCAGAGAAACGCAACGCAAATAGGCCTATGAGGCTTTAATAAAATCCCGGATGATTATGAAATTCCGCCACACATGTTTTTAAAGTGTCTCAAAAAGTGGGCATGTCCGGGCAAAAGAGGACGTCTGGTTACCCTATGTACGGGATACCCATTTGATTCCTACCTGTTCCACTGCACTATCCTGGTCATTTCTCTGTGTGAGAAATACGAAGTGTGGCGTGTGAGCGTGTGCATGGGTTGAATTGAGTGTGTCTCACGCCGAATGCGTGAGACTTGAGAGCCCTACACTGTGAACGTGCATAAGCACTAGTCCGGCAGTAGCTCAGGAGGTAGAGCGGGTTGGCTGCTAACCTGAAGGTTGCTGGTTTGATCCCCGGCTTCTCCTAGCTGAGTATCGAGGTACCTAACCCTGACATCAGGTTGACTGATGTCGAAGACAGACATCCTGCCTGTCTTCGACAGCTGCTGGATCGACAATTGGGCCGGTCCAGCAACTCCCAACGGCTAGCCGTTATAAGGAGCATCTAACTAACTAACTAATAAGAAGTGCTTACAGAGAACCACAACATGTAGCAATTTGCCGTAAGGCAAATGTTACTTACACCAGCCGATGCAGATGAACATCCATTTGCGCAGGCGGTCTGTAGAGTAGGTCAACACGATGGCGGTATGCAGGTAGCATCCCTCGCCAAACATCCAGAAGAAGTTAGTGGAGTGGAAATAGTTGAAGGAGGCTGTAACCAGACGGCACCACACCTGCAAAGACATCCAATGAGTGAGCTTAGTACCCTCAGGACACCCCTCCATGACCGTCAGTGCTCTTCACACCCTCACCACTCAGAACGCCGTTCAGCCCCCTGATGATCATCAGTGTTCAATCAGTAATCCGTCTTATAGCCATTAATAGGTGGAAGGCCGTTCAAATCATGAAGTGCCTTGGAGCGCTTGGATCGTATTATAATTCATTTAGAGCCATTCATTAAGCTTTCATAGATGGGGCGGTATATTTAGTGGAAGGTTAAGAGTATACGTACACTCTATGCTACTAATGTCATAGAGAGAAAGAAAGTGTATTTAATGATTGTCACGATATATTCTCCTGCTTGCCTTACAAGCCGATTAATGTTGGTGAAATCTTTGATGAATCTATTATGTCTGTAGGGTTGGACTATACAATCATTGGATTGACACAGTATTCACAGCAAAGGTTAATGTGCCAAATGTGGCAGAGATTCAAGTGTTCATACATTTCTTGTTTACGCCAGCAAGAGCCCACGTAGAACGCTACCATGTTACATGTTGACATTAAAACACCAGCAGACTGACATGCTAACACACACAAAGTCAACACATCAAGACGCCATCCCAAAGACAGGTCAACTCCCCAACCTGCTATCAAACTATCATGCTACCACACTAAGATGCTAGCACTCACAAATGCGGACGCACTGGCTGAGGCAACGTCACGAGTCGGGTGTCTACCATTCACTTTGTATTGGATGTAACCTCATGAGGGAAAATAATATTGGGATGGCTTGCATGTGTACTAAAGGGCTGACTTACGTCCTGGTTGAAAGCCCTTCTCTGGACATGTGATGAACCCCCATGAGCATCTGCTCATGTGGTGCCTAGCCTCTTGTGTCTGCGGCGTATGGTTGCGCTAGTCGATGAGGGGTTGATAAGCTACAAGGGACCGCTCACACAGAAAAGGGCTTTTAAAAATAGGGCGGCCGCTTTACCATTAATTGTATTCCTAAGGTACCGCACACCCGTGCTGTGCTCCTTCCCTGTGATGCCCGTTGCTAACCAGGCATGAACATTAAACCACGCTGGGGTTAGGGCTGGAGACAGTAGCGCTGCCCTGCCCAGAAAGGGAAGACGTTGCAAAATGTCAGACGACGACCAGAAGCAGATTTCAACCTTGAATAAAGGATGACCGTTTATTCGAACATGAATGACGAGTACATCTAAACTGATGAAACGGCCCAGAAGGCCACGGGGGGGGCTCTCTACCAAGGAGTTTTGAATCACCCGCATCTGCGTCCACACTGTTCTGTGTGTTCCTCTTGCCAGCGTGTCACAACACTGCCCTGCCAACACGCTAACTGCCACCATGAGGAACACTGTATGTATGAAGCCCACAGCAACTAACCACACTGCTATGAGAACACGCCTACTGCCACCATGAGGAACACTGTATGTATGAAGCCCACAGCAACTAACCACACTGCCATGAGAACACGCCTACTGCCACCATGAGGAACACTGTATGTATGAAGCCCCTCTCACCACGTTGCTCTCGTGGACCTCGGGGCTCATGCTGAGTTGGACGATGAACCAGGTGGCGTTGCGCAGGATGAAGGCAGCGATCAGGTTCCAGTGGATGATGTTCCTCAGGCAGCGGATGCTCCTGCAGGGCGGAGGGCCGTTAGAGACCCGTTTGGGACGCATTGTGGACAGGTTCACCACTAAACCACGCCATTTAAACAGACATCTCCCAATGGAGCGGCCCCGAGGCCTCTGGGGGCCAGCATGTCTGTGAGTTCTACCTGTTTTACAACACAGCAAAGATGTTAGATTTGAGCTTCAGCTAAACGTAAATAAATCGTAAAAGGTCCAATTGCCAAAAAATCTTCATTCAGTCATTCTTTATTTATTTTTAAGATTTAATAATTGTTATTGTATAGTGAGATAGACAGGAAGGTATGGGATAGAGAGGGGAGGACATGCAGCAAAGGAGCACGGGTAGGAATCGAACATGGGTCGCTGTGGTGAGGACTGGGCCTTAATGGTACGCGCTCTACCCGGTTACCACTGGGGCGCTGTCACGTTAAAATTGTACCGGGGGCGAAAATTGTACCGGCCTACGTCATCGTTTGTTTACATCCTGACAACCTGACAACCTGCCCTGCAACAGACGACGCGATGCAGAAAACATGTTTCCAAACGACGAAATAACATAATACAGATAGCGGATCGCTATCTGTATTATGATAGATAGCGATAACACTTGTTTTTACTTTATATTTGTATTGTATTTAATTGTTTAATCGAAACAATAAAAAAATTTGCCCGCAATACGGGCGATCGCGTCAAATGACGCGTCAAATCACGTAGGAAGGTTCTTGAACATTCTAGACTATGAAACCTGCTTAAAACACTCAGTTTACTAGCTAAATTCGATTAAACAATTCAATACAATACAAATATAAAGTAAAAACAAGTGTTTTCTAGCGATCCGTTATCTGTATTATGTTTCAAGAACCCTCCTACATTTGACGCGATCGCCCGTTTCGCGGGCAAAACATTTGTCATTTGACGCGATCGCCCGTTTCGCGGGCAATTTTTTTTATTGTTTCGATTAAACAATTAAATACAATACAAATATAAAGTAAAAACAAGTGTTATCGCTATCTATCATAATACAGATAGCGATCCGCTATCTGTATTATGTTATTTCGTCGTTTGGAAACATGTTTTCTGCATCGCGTCGTCTGTTGCCGGGCAGGTTGTCAGGATGTAAACAAACGATGACGTAGGCCGGTACAATTTTCGCCCCCGGTACAATTTTAACGTGACAGCGCCCCTATTGGTGTCATTTATATATTAGAATATGATGATTTGTATGAATACATTCATTTCAAATGTTATTATTGATATCATATTTGCGCTAAGATTTTTTTTGAAGGGAATGTATCATGCTGCAAACCAAATAGAAAGACAGCTAGCATTTCAGAGGAAAGCTCAATTATTTCTTGGTAATTATGATGTGAGCTAGTACAGGGATTTTGTCCACTACAATGGGCCGCCAAACGAGTGGGATGGTAGAGACACACTGGGAAAGACACAGGAGACACCACAGGCCAACTCCAACACTGGCACCCCGTGCGGAGGGGAACATGATAGGCTGCGAGGCCCGGAGCCCTGAGAACACACCAGGTAGCTCCTCTGAGGGGGAGAGATACCACAAACATACCAGACTTCCAGTATTTGAACACAGCTTTACAAACAAACCAGAATCTAGATTTGTTTGAAACACACAGAAAGTCATGCCAAACTAAAAAACTGGGCACTGTGTGTGAGAGAGAGAGTGTGTGAGAGAGTGTGTGTGAGGGAGAGAGAGTGTGTGTGAGGGAGAGAGAGTGAGGGTGAGAGTGAGGGAGAGAGAGTATGTGTGAGGGAGAGAGAGCGTGTGTGAGGGAGAGAGAGTATGTGTGAGGGAGAGAGAGTGTGTGTGAGGGAGAGCAGGGGCGGCCTTCCCTACAGGCGGGTTAGGCGGCCGCCTAGAGCGCCATGTAGAGGGGGAGCGCAAAATAATGCGCCCGAAAAAAATAAATAAACACAATTATATTTTTTTTCCCTCCTGGCGCATATTTTTGCGCCCCTTCTATATCTCCAACCAATATTTTGACATTAAAGGCACCCAGTGCAACTTTCGAGGCTTAAAAATAAACATTCAATTTCTAGTCTTTTTTACACGTAGTAAGTTTCAATAACTCCATACCATTACATGCCGACATTCAAGCAGCAAAGATGAGACGTCGTTGTGTGGTGAGAACTGATAGAAAATCGATAACAACAACAATGCCGCCATTTTCTTTATTTTTTGTAACCTACAATAAATAAAGCAGGCTTCCAGTCAATGGAAAAATGGCTTCTCCCCACCGGTGATTGTTGTTGTTTACGATTTTCTATCAGTTCTCACCACACAGCGACGTCTCATCTTTGCTCCTTGAATGTCGATATATAATGGTATGGAGTTATTGAAACTTACTACGTGTAAAAAAGATTAGAAATTGAATGTTTAGTTTTTCATTGAATGTTTACATAAAGTTGCACTGGGTGCCTTTAAAATAAATAAATCTAACATTAGGGTAAAATGAGCCAAAAATCGAAAACGGAAGGGGAACCTACCTCCTTGGTTTCGTCAGAACATGCTAGTACTATAAAGCCCAGTTCAGACCAAAGATTCACCTTGCAACGGCTTGCAACTCGCAACTCCTTGCAACGCCTTGCAACGCCTTGCAACGAGACGGGCTGCGACGTTCTAAAACTGGGCAGTTCACACTGGCTGCAACGCGCTGCAACGGGCTGCGACGCTAGGTGGTTTCCATAGCAACTGTGAACGCTCTGGCACATGCTGAGAGCCGCAACATCATCATTTGCGTAGGTTAGGTTAGATTAGTTAGGTTTGCGATTAGTTAGGTTTGCAATTAGTTTTATTTTTATTTTACTTGAGAGTAGGCTAGAGTTACTATGTCTTGTCATTCTCCACTACATCTGCATTGGAGTAAATAGCTGGAGCTTACAGTTAGTTTAGATTACCCGTTGTTGGATACATTGCATTTTCCGGTCATTTGTCGTCCTCATATCTGTATGTGCACACAATTATTCATGTCTGCGATCATCACAGAGTCCACAAGCAGCAGGTCGCAATCCCCGATGGGTCACAATTCATGACAGCAGACCGTCGAAATCTGCGACCACACTGTAAATGCGGGGAAAATTAGTCAAACCCCAACCAAGTGTTTTCAGGTCATTTGTCGTCCTCATATCTGTATTTGGACACAATTATTCGTGTCTGCGATCATCACAGAGTCCACAAGCAACGCAGGTCGCAATCAACGATGCCACAATCAATCTAGCGCACCGTCGAATTCTGCGCCCACACTGTAAATGTAGGAAAAATTAGACAAACCCCAACCAAATCTTTTCAGGTCATTTGTCGTCCTCATATCTGTATTTGGACACAATTATTCGTCGTAGAATTCAGCAAGATTAAAAGTGCAAATACATCAACAAAATACGACAGTAGGCCTACGGTACCGTGACGTACAAGTTGTTCTGTGCTGTGATTGGCTGAAGAGGAATAGTTAAATCGCCGCGTTCTAAAACTGGACCTTGCGATTTGACATGTTCAATCTCTGGCGACTCCTTGCAACGCCTTGCGACGCCTTGCAACGGCTTGCAACGGCTTGCAACGACCCGTTCACACCGCCCCTATGACGTTCTAAAACCGTCTCGTTGCAAGCCGTTGCAAGCCGTTGCAAGGTGAATCTTTGGTCTGAACTGGGCTTAAGGCGTTTGGTTAGAGTGTTTTCAAGAATCGAGAATCAAGAACGAAATCAAGAAAATGAAGAGGCAAAAGCCATCCGGGGCGCAATTTTTTTCTCTGAGGATTTTATTCTTGAATTAATGTTTGTTCAGCGTTGCGATC
This sequence comes from Gadus chalcogrammus, assembly GCF_026213295.1. Classification (NCBI taxonomy): domain Eukaryota; kingdom Metazoa; phylum Chordata; class Actinopteri; order Gadiformes; family Gadidae; genus Gadus; species Gadus chalcogrammus. Next base: position 18,550,913 of record NC_079429.1, on the reverse strand, counting down.
GTTGTTGTGTTTATGTGAAAGAAATGCAGTTACAGGGCAAAACAGTTTTTCAAGGTTGCAATTCAGTTTTTGTGGGGAATTAACAAACTATTTTTTTTTTTTTTTTTTTGCGGAGGGGGGGGGGGGGGGCGCCAGGAGTGAAGCTCGCCTAGAGCGCCAAATGTGCTGGGGCCGCCCCTGAGGGAGAGAGAGCGTGTGTGAGGGAGAGAGAGTGTTTGAGGAAGAGAGAGAGTATGTCAGGGAGAGAGTGTGTGTGAGGGAGAAAGAGTATGTGAGGGAGAGAGAGAGTTTGTGAGGGAGAGTGTGTGAGAGCGAGAGAGAGTTTGTAAGGGAGATAGTGTGTGCGAGAGAGAGAGTGTGTGTGGGAGATAGAGTGTGTGTGAGAGAGAGAGTGTGTGAGGGAGAAAGAGTATGTGAGGGAGAGAGAGAGTTTGTGAGGGAGAGTGTTTAAGGGATAGATTGCGTGAGGGAGAGAGAGTGTGTGAGAGAGAGAGAGTGTGTGTGAGGGAGAGAGTGTGTGTGAGAGAGAGAGTGTGTGTGAGGGAGAGAGAGTGTGTGTGAGAGAGAGAGTGTGTGTACGTGCCTGCATGCGAGACAAATAGTTAACAGCAGAATGCGAAGTGACACTGATGAGCTATTAATAAAACTATCAAATCCCATCCATCAGGGTGAAATCAGGGTGGAAACACCATGTGATTGCTCCCTCTAACACAACCTGACGTAACCAGGCAACATAATCCGTCTATTTCTGCTGCTGTTGTCCAACAGTTACATTAAAATAGCTGACAGGGACAATTAAAATCCAGCCGAAAGCTTGCGGTCTAAATAGATGCTTGTAGCCACGCACGGCCCAACAACAAGCTAACCTTGCCCCCCCCCTGGCTCTGCCAACCAGGAGGGAGGTGATTTCTCCCCCCCCCCCCGACAGCCATATTAAGAATGCATATGTCACTCTGCTGCTACATGGTTAGCCTGTTAGAATCTGCTAAAAGGTTAGCCCGTCAGCATCACGTCGAGCATGCTACCGGGTAAGCCTGTAAGCAACCACGGCACTCTTACCGGGTAGCACCAGCTTCACGGTTAGCCTGGAAGCCGGTGTTTTATTGCGCCGAGTGATCTCACTTCCTCTGGGAAGGCGCCAGAGGCCCGAGCACTAATTAATTAAGGAGAAAGCCCGATGGATCTGCAACGTGCACTAACACATACACACGCACACATACACACTCACACGCATGCAGGCACGCACACGCATGCACGCATGCAGGCACGCGCGCACGCATGCAGGCACGCGCGCACGCAGGCACGCACGCACGCAGGCAGGCACGCACGCAGGCAGGCACGCACGCAGGCAGGCACGCACGCAGGCAGGCACGCACGCACGCACGCACGCACAACACATTCCCCCCTATCTCTCTCTATGATGGGTGAGTGGTTTCACTTATCACAGAGCGATTCCTAATGTATGTTTATCCATTCAGAGTTAATAAGCAGGACTTCAGAACACAGCTCTTGGATCTGTTCCAGAACCCAGACGGAGACGCTTTCAGCTTCTGGTTCAGCCTTGATTGATCCACTCCCTGAACCCAGAGAAAGGGCAGCACTACCCCTCCCCTGACTCCTGGGCTGTGACTCTGTACCCTTCCATTTAGCACAGGCTGTATCTAAAAGGTGAACCCAGCTCCCGCTCACAGGGGGCAGGTAAGGGCAGTATTGCCACAGTTACCTTGAAAAAGTAATCTGATTACTGATTACTAGTTACTCCTTAAAATAGTAACTTAGTTACTTTACTGATTACTTGATTTTAAAAGTAACTAAGTTAGATTACAAGTTACTTTATTAGTTCCCCCCCCCCGGTCAACAACTGGTCTTCCAACCCGGTCAACAACTAGTCTTCCACCCCCCCCCCCTCCCCCCTGTCAACAATTCTGCAAAGGGGGATTGTTTGGGGAATTCGGGGGGCCCATCAGTACCTCTTGTATACAGGGCCCAGAATTTGGTGCTACGGCCCTGGGTGCACACACTGACACACGGCTTTCAACCTCTTTCGCCAACTTTGAATGCTCCACACACACACACACACACACACACACACACACACACACACACACACACACACACACACACACACACACACACACACACACACACACACACACACACACACACACACACACACACACACACACAAACACACACACACACACACACACACACACACACACACACACACAAACACTCCATCGCTCTCAACGCCAGTGCCTTTAATAGTAAAGCATTAGATTACTCGTTAGTGAAAAAAGTGGTCCGAAGCCAGTTACTGGCATCACTGGGTAAGGGTGAGGGCATCCCGCTCAGGGAGATCTCAGGATAGCCTGTCCTGCCCTCCATGAACCGCTGCTGCTGTTCAAACCATGTCCTCATGCCCATGTGTGTTCATAGGATGAGTTATGACACACTTATGTAGAGAGTTATTCATCACCCTCCTCCTCTCTTCCTCCCCTCCCGTCCCTCCTCCTCTCCTCTCCTCCTGTTGACTCTCTCCACCTCCCCTTATCTCCTCCCCCCCCCTCCTCCTATGACATGACTCCTTGGTAAGCGGTTTCCTCTTCACCTTCTCCTTATCTACCCCCCCCCCCCCCCCCCCCACCCCTCCCTGACATGACTCCTTCATAAGCGGTTTCCTCAGAGGTCAGTGAACAGCTCTGTTGCATTTGACGCTTTTAGCAGCGGCTTGCGCCCCGGGGGTATGCTAACAGCTAGCCCCCTGGGGCTACGCTAACAGCTAGCCCTGTTGTTTAAAGTGCTAACACTCTGCCTCTCCCCTGTCTCCCCTCTCTCACCTCTCCCCCTAGCCTAGGTTGATGGTGGATGCTTTCCAAGAGCAGAGGGGGGGGGGAAGGGGGAGGCGAAGGGGGGAGGAAGAAGAAAGGGAGGGGGGATGAGGAAGGGATGGATTAAGGGGAGGAATGGACAGCGGGAGGGCGAGTCAGGGAGAGAAAAGGAGAGGACTAGGGAGAGAAAGGGAGAGAAAAGGAGAGGAATGAGAGGGACAGGGAGAGAGAAGGGAGGGGGAGAGAAGGGTTTGTGGGTTTCTAAAGCCTCTGGCTCTGGGAGAGGGAGATAGGCGAAGGTTTGATTCCGTGACCAAACGTCTTTTGAATCACAACGTAAAGAGCTTTGATCTGGAGAATGCAGACGCAGCCTCTGTCACACAGCATTAGATTTATTACTATTATTTATGTCAATATTATTATCATTATGCCTATTTATATTATTTACTATGTCAATATTATTATTGACATAGTATTAGTATTATTATTATTAGTAGTAGTAGTACTAGTAGTAGTAGTAATAGTAGCAGTCGTTTTGCTTATATTATATTCAATGTATCATCATCATGTTATTCATATTCATTTTATTCATATAAGTCATATGATTATAGCATCACTTCACCACAGCTGATTCTTCCCTAGCAGGACCAGTGACCAGTGACCACTGACCGCTGACCAGTGCCTACCTGAGACAGAGGAAGAGGCAGAATGCCGTCAGCAGAGCCACCAGGGAGACGCAGTGACCCAGGAAGTTGATGATCACCGCAATCTGGTAGTGCATCTTACTTCTCTTCTAGAGGAGGAGGACAGAAGAGAGAGGAGCGGAGGAAAGAGGAGAGAGGAGCAGGGAGGAGAGAGGAGAGGAGAGGATGAGTAGAGAGGAGAGAGGAGAGAGGAGAGAGGAGCAGGGAGGATAGAGGAGAGGAGAGGATGAGTAGAGAGGAGAGAGGAGAGAGGAGAGGGGAGAGGGGAGAGGAGCAGAGGAGGAGAGAGGAGAGTAGGAGTAGAGAGGAGAGAGGAGAGGAGTAGAGATGAGAGAGGAGAGGAGGAGTAGAGTGGAGAGGAGGAGAGAGGAGAGGAAGAGAGAGGAGGAGCGGAGAAGAGGAGTAGAGAGGAAAGAGAGTGAGAGGTGAGAGGAGGAGTAGAGAGGAGAGAGGAGGAGAAGAAGAAGAAGAGGAGTGGAGAAGAAGAGAGGAGTGGAGAAGAGAGTAGGAGAGGAGCAGAGAAGGGAAGAGAGAGGAGAAGAAGAAGAGTTTAAGAAGAGGGGGCGAGAAGGAGAGAGGGGAGAGGAGGAGGAGGAATGGGAGAGAGAGAAGAAAGAGAAGATAGGAGATGAGGAGGGGAAGGCGTAGAGGATGAGAGAAAATGTGAGGTCGCTGTGTAACTCTGATTAACGTACAACACATCCATGATAACAGAGAGCTTAAAAGATTTCAGGAGATTCTAAATCCTTTTCTATTTTTGGTGCTGTGTAATTTGCCAGAGATGACGAGGACAATAAGAAACATGCACACACACACACCCACTCACACGTTACACACACGCACACGTGGCCTTTTGGGCGCAGGAGTGCAGTGAAGGTATTACACGCTGGTGTGCGGGCGCGCCCGTGGGGAGCTGAGGAAGAGACTGTGATCGCCATGGCGATTGGATCCTCCTGCGCCGTTGTAATCTCAGCTCTAAGTGGATTTATGTAACCTGCCGGTGTCTACGGCCAGATCAAAGATGGACTGCTCTGATCTCACCCCCCCCACACACCTACTGCACCACCACCAAACCACACGCCTACAGATGAAGAGGATGAGGAGTGATGAAGAGGAGGACACAGTGCTGTTTATTTACTAGTTTGGTCCTGGTTTGTTACAAACTTGCTCCTGGTTTGTAACCAGCTTGGTCCTGGTTTGGTACCAGTTTGGTGGTGGTTGGCCCTGGTTTGGTACCAGCTTGGTCCTGGTGTGATTTTTCCAGGTTTGTTATCAGTTTGGTTGTGGTTTGATACCAGTTTGGAACCAGCTTGGCCCTGGTTTCGTACCAGTTTGGTCCTGGTTTCGTACCAGTTTGTTACCACCTGGGTCCTGGTTTGGAAGCAGCTGGTCCTGGTTTGTTACCAGTTTGGCCCTGGTTTGGTACCAGTTTGGTCCTGGTTTGATACCAGTTTTTTCCAGGTTTGGTACCAGTTTGGTGGTGGTTTGATACCAGTTTGGAACCAGCTTGGCCGTGGTTTGGTAGCAGTTTGGTCCTCGTTTGGTACCAGTTTGTTGTTGGTTTGGTTCCAGTTTGGTACCAGTTTGGTCCTGGTTTGGTACCAGTTTGGTGCTGGTTAGGGCACAAGTTTGTTCCCACCATGGTCCTTGTTCGGCACCAGATTGGGGTGGTTTGGTAGCAGCTTGGTTCTGATTTGGTAGCGGCTTGGTCCTGGTTTGGTAGCAGCTTGGTCCTGGTTTGGTAGCAGCTTTTCCTGGTTTGGAACCAGCTTGGTCCTGCGTTTGGAACCAGCTTGGTCCTGCGTTTGGAACCAGCTTGGTCCTTATTTGATACCAGTTTGTTCCTGGTTTGGTACTGGATTGGTAGCAGCTTGGTCCTGGTTTGGTGCTAGCTTGCTTCTGGTTTGTGACCAGTCTGCTACAGGTTTGGTCACAGCGTGATGCAGGGGCCCTGGAGGCAGGGTGTGTTTAATGCGTGCTGTGCTTCTCTGTACTGACATTAACGTCAAACTGGTTCATAATGTCACGTCATTATCTATTGCACTCAGGCGCTTTTAATTTGGACTCAAAGGCTCCCTGCAGCTGTGGTTTTTAGTTGAAGGGGTTTATACTGAGTTCATGCCTTGAGGTTGTGTTGTGTTGTTTGGCACAAACTGGTTTATGCTTGGTTTAGGTTGAAGGTTGTGGTGTGTAGTTTGGTTTAAACAAGTTTATCCTGGTTTTAGACTGGAGGCTGTACTATTGGGGTTACAAAGAAGTGGAACTTGATGGACATGTTTTGTAACGTAAATGAACTGCATTTATAGAATGCTCCTCTAACCAGTGGCCACTCAAAGCAGCCATGCAGGGCGACAGCCAGGTCGTTAGTGTGTCTTGCTCTGGGTCACCTCGACACTCGACAGCTAGGAGGAGCCGGGGATTGAACTAGCAACTTTCCGGTAGCCTGTCAACCCATGTTGTGTATTTTCACATTTTCATGTGTGGGTTTTTGTTTCTTTTCCCATAAATGTGTGTATTTGTGTTGTATTCAAGAGTTTGGGGTTATCTGAAATACAGATCCTTGGCTTCACATTGTTCCTGCTTCATTCCTGTTGTACTCTTCTGCTATTCAAGCTCTTTAAACATAATAAGTGTGGATTGTTATGATATAAATCCAGTGCTAGCCCGCGGTGGTGGCGTGCGTGTAACGTGTGTAGGAAACGGATTTCCACAATAAGAGCCTATTTTCAGTCTCACGACAATAAACCTCTCTTTCTTCTCCTGAGAAAACAGCTTGGGGCCTCATCCCTCTCTCTCTAAACAAACTCCACAGTCAACATTGCGGCGAAATGTCCGCTTCGCTATCTGAATGAACCTGCAGACAGCTATTGGTCCCCCGCCGGACTGGACCACAACATGCTGCGGTTTAGAACCCAAGCCCTTTGGACGAGGCATGAATAGAGGAACAGGTCTCCTCTCGTGGTGCCTCTCCCTCGGGACAGACATCCTACTGCTGAGTGTCTGTCCATTTCACCAAGCTAGTGGCTGTTTTTATCAGTTGGAAATGTTTTTCATTAATCTTTAAGAGAAAACATTGAATGAAAAAATATCAAATAATTAGAAGATGGAGGTTTAGACCCGATCACTTCTACGTAGACGAAGGATAGTGACATGTAGTACATTGGAAATTTAATAAATTATTCATTTAACATATTCATCGTGTTTTCCACCTAAAACAGATGGGCATGTCCGGCAAAACCCTGAATTGCCATGAATAATAAAGAGCCTGTTATGTATCTCAGACTGGGGTCCGGTGTGTGTTGTTGAATATTTTATTCCCAACTGTTCGGTGGGAGCGCAAAGAGGAGCTTCATCCACACTGGCAGCGAGCGAGACTGACATCTGCGCTGCTTCTAAAGGCTAATCGGTGAGCTGTGCAGTAGAGCTAAGTCAGTCATGTCCTATTTCTGATCCTTAATCCATCACTTCTCCGTCTCTTGCCATCACGTCTCCCTGCATCTCGTACGACCATCTCTCTCTCCTTCACATCACCCTCTCCCGCTGTCACCCCCCTCTGCATCTCGCTTCTCCATCTCTCCATCACGACACTCTCTCCGTCCATTCTGTCTCTCTTTCCATTTCTCTCTCTCACACCATCGTTGCATGTATTCTTTTTCTAGATTCAAAGGGTTTATTGGCTTGGAAAACACACATTTTACATCGCCAATACACAAAAATCCTAAATGATATCCAAAATAATAACAGTAAAAATTAAATAAGATCATCTAAATGACAACAACGCTCTACATCTCTCTCTCCATCTCATCTCTCTCTACATCAATGATGTCTCTCTCTCCATCTTATCTCTCTCTACATCAATGATGTCTCTCTCTCCATCTCATCTCTCTCTACATCAATGATGTCTCTCTCTCCATCTCATCTCTCTCTACATCAATGATGTCTCTCTCTCCATCTCATCTCTCTCTACATCAATGATGTCTCTCTCTCCATCTCATCTCTCTCTACATCAATGATGTCTCTCTCTCCATCTCATCTCTCTCTACATCAATGATGTCTCTCTCTCCATCTCATCTCTCTCTACATCAATGATGTCTCTCTCTCCATCTCATCTCTCTCTACATCAATGATGTCTCTCTCTCCATCTCATCTCTCTCTACATCAATGATGTCTCTCTCTCCATCTCATCTCTCTCTACATCAATGATGTCTCTCTCTCCAGCTCTCTCAATATCTGTATCTCAAGTTCAATTTAACTAAAAGTAAGAGCTCAATTAGCTTGAAAAGGCATTGCTATAATTTGCTTAATAGGCCAATGCAAAACGGCACCGACATAAATAACACAATGTTATAATTAATGGTAAAAGAGACAAGACTCTTGCTATCAATATTGTTATCGTAGTACAATAACAGTTATGATACAGTTATCCAACAGCATTGCACTATGAAAATTATGATAGTCCATAAAAAAATGGTCGTTATGATGTGTTTTCCTGGTTATTATAAAGTGCTTCCCAGCTTGTCCCTGAGGCTATGACAAGAGAGATTATTTTTTCATTCTTCCCCCAGGACATGCTTCATGTTTTCCCTGCTATGTTTGTGTTTCCAATTGTGGGTATTGTTGGGTAAATGAAGGAAAGAACGTATAACTGTCAAATAAATCTTAGTCCAGTGCAGGGTGGAGTCAGACGAGGAGATGGGCTCCTCCTGAGGGCGGAGTCAGACAAGGAGATGGCTCCTCCTGAGGGCGGAGTCAGACGAGGAGATGGGCTCCTCCTGAGGGCGGAGTCAGACGAGGAGATGGGCTCCTCCTGAGGGCGGAGTCAGACAAGGAGATGGGCTCCTCCTGAGGGTGGAGTCAGACGAGGAGATGGGCTCCTCCTGAGGGCGGAGTCAGACGAGGAGATGGGCTCCTCCTGAGGGCGGAGTCAGAGCCAGGCTCCTCCTGAGGGCGGAGTCAGAGCTGGGGCTCCTCCTGAGGGTGGAGTCAGAGCTGGGGCTCCTCCTGAGGGCGGAGTCAGAGCCGGGCTCCTCCTGAGGGCGGAGTCAGAGCCGGGCTCCTCCTGAGGGCGGAGTCAGAGCCGGGCTCCTCTGCCTCTGTGTCCTGGAGGTTTAGGGTCATGTTGGGTTGTGTTTTTGTGGGGTCTTTCCAATGTGAAACATTTTTTTCTCTTGGTGATAATGAGGTTGCGGGCTGCGTGTGCTAACCGGGGGCTCTTCGGGCTGGTTAGTGAACGTGGCCTGAGGTCAAGCCTCTGCCGTCGACTTGTTTCTGGGTTCGTTTCTGGGGCTCTTCTCAAGGGGACGGAGGGTTTGGGGGAGTCAGTCAATTTTAAACGGCTGTCGAATTGAATTGCTTATTTTCTACTTTAAATGGGGGTGGGGTATTGACCTAGTTCTGCTCGGCAGGCATTGTTTGGGGTTTCCTTTGAAGGTGTAATACTTTTTTTTTTTTTTACCAAACTCAATATGCAGGCATTCAATTTGTGTTCTCTCATTATCAATGTTTGCAGAGTGGACCGTAGATTTCACTGCTATATGAGTCAGTGGGTTCTATGACTATGATTTCGCTGCTGTATAAGTCAGTAGGCTTAATGACTCTATGATTTCGCTTTGGTATAAGTCAGTGGGCTTAATGACTCTATGATTTCGCTTTGGTATAAGTCCGTGGGCTTAATGACTCTATGATTTCGCTTTGGTATAAGTCCGTGGGCTTAATGACTCTATGATTTCGCTTTGGTATAAGTCAGTGGGCTTAATGACTCTTTGATTTCGCTGCTGTATAAGTCAATGGGCTCTATGACTCTATGAAAGCCCTTCCTGCCTTCGCTCTGAGGTTTTATCAAGCAGTTCTGAAGTCACCAGTGGAACAGATATTTGTTCCTAGGTAGGCGTCGTTTTTGTGTCCAAATGTAATGAAGATTTGAGGAATTTGAACACATGATTTGTGGAAGACTTGAATCAGGGTTACAGAGGATAAAGTCCTAGTTCTAGTTAATTGTTGTTTTAGTTAGTTGTACTTCTAGTTCCCCGAACTGGTCGGCACACGGCTTGGTGTGGTCCACACTATTGTGCGATGCATGTCTGCTGTGTTCATGACACACGCTGAGCGGGAGCAGAGCAGAATGTCAAGCGACCCTCGTGGTCTGAAGAGCGGAGGTCTCAGGGACGAGGACGCTCCGTTCCATACGTTGGAGTGCGGTGGTCCGCCCGCCTGCCCTCGCTGCTCAACCCCCCTCTGCTCCACCAAAGACTGGAAATGTCAAATCGATTTCAACCAGTGGACCGATAAACATGGTCTGCCGGAGCTCACGCAAGTCCAGGCGGCCTACTGAGGTCCTGGTCTAAAGGACTGTCAGCCTACTGGGGTCCTGGTCTAAAGGATTGTCAGCCTACTGGGGTCCTGGTCTAAAGGACTGTCAGCCTACTGGGGTCCTGGTCTAAAGGACTGTCAGCCTACTGAGGTCCTGGTCTAAAGGACTGTCAGCTTCCTGGGGGTCCTTGCGAGATCTAACCATACAAACATACGCTCTAGCAAGCGGTTCCCCGGTGGTCGAAGTCTTTCACTGATGTGTTTTTTTTTTCCGAATGGCGCCGTCAGGAGAGCTAGTGAGAGGACCTGCGCCAACAAAGGCTTGAAATCAAAGGCAATTTACTATGAATTATACAACACACGGCTAATTACCGCCAGCATGTGTTCGGCTAGCGTGTGTTCTGCTAGCACTCTGTTTGTAGTCGCTCTTTGATTAGCATAAGTTCTTCGGTCTCTTGTTTCCCACTAAGTACGTTTTCTCTTTAAAGAATTGTTGATGTAATATCTCATTAGACGTGGTAGAACAAATGCACAAACACAATTAAACACAAATGCACACATAGACGCAGCAGAAAATCCACACACACACACACACACACACACACACACACACACACTCACACACACACACTAACACACACACACACACACACACACACACACACACACACACACACACACACACACACACACACACACACACACACACACACACACACACACACACACACACACAGAATAGGGGGCGGAACCTACCTCTTGGTAGAGGATGGCCTTGCACATGGAGTAGTTCCCCTTCACTGCCCAGCTTCCATTGGAAAGGCATCGCCTGTAGACACTGTCTGCAGAAAACACAGGAGGGTCAAACTGTAACATCCATCCATCGCACACAAACACTGAACCACCGCGTTGATCCGAGGTCAGCTGCTCTCAGACGTCCTGTGGCAACCGAGTGAAGAGGGGTTAGGGGTAACCGTATCGGGGACCAAGCACTCTTAACACATGTTGATGTGGAGCCCAGGTGACCTGAGGCATCAGCTTTCCCAGTTCCAGTTTAAAAGGACGAATGAACCGTGTTACGGCTGGACCTCAAACCCTTTTGTTTAGATCTGACGGCGGTACGGGGTCGGAGGTCAACACGTTGGTGAACCGTGCCACATGTATTTATTCTGGTCATCCGTGTCGAAGAGTTCATATTGCGGTTCGTCATTTTGGTTTCCTGCTTGCTCCTCTCTGCCCTCGCTAGTCCAGCCGTCAGCTGTTCTGTCAATCATTTATTCATTGTGTAAACGTGTTCCTGTCATGTTCTCATGTATTTTGATGTGTGTTTGTAGCATGGAAAAGATCCACTGCCAGTGACCCTGTTTGAAATGGTAACATTATTACTGAATTAGCCCCTATTTTTATGATCCTTGTAGTCCAGGCAACTACGGTAGCAAGCTGTTGTGACAACAATACATGCAGCCTGGCCTGGTTAACCCTCTGGAGCAGACTGAGGCCAGAGACCTCACCCTGCTGGAGCTCAGTCACCCAGACCGCCTAGAGCCCAGACCGCCTAGAGCCCAGACCGCCTAGAGCCCAGACCGCCTAGAGCCCAGACCGCCTAGAGCCCAGACCGCCCAGAGCCCAGACCGCCCAGAGCCCAGACCGCCTAGAGCCCAGACCGCCCAGACCGCCCAGACCGCCCAGAGCCCAGACCGCCCAGAGCCCAGACCGCCCAGAGCCCAGACCGCCCAGAGCCCAGACCGCCTAGAGCCCAGACCGCCCAGAGCCCAGACCGCCCAGAGCCCAGACCGCCCAGAGCCCAGACCGCCCAGAGCCCAGACCGCCCAGAGCCCAGACCGCCCAGAGCCCAGACCGCCCAGAGCCCAGACCGCCTAGAGCCCAGACCGCCTAGAGCCCAGACCGCCTAGAGCCCAGACCGCCCAGAGCCCAGACCGCCCAGAGCCCAGACCGCCTAGAGCCCAGACCGCCTAGAGCCCAGACCGCCTAGAGCCCAGACCTGACACCCAGACCTCGTAGAGCCTTTCAGGACTAAGGCCTGATAAGGGGCCTGATGAGACCTTCCAGCATCGACACTCATTATGGTCCAGGCCTGACACCTTCCAGGACTGAGGCCTGGCTAGCACACATAATCCCCTCACAAAAGGTCCCCCATGTTAGAATATAAACTAACCACAGCTCACCACACATCGTAATATATCTTGGATAATCGTGGAACTAATCTAATATGTTGTTGTCTAGTTATTTGACACGTTGACCAATCAATACATTGATATGCAGCGGTTACAGTTGCATCTAGGAGAGTGTTGAATGTCCATAGACTGGTTTGATTCCCATGCGGTGGATCAGACAGGCTGCGTCCACCACAGCTCAAATCTATCATGATGATGGACTAATGTGGACGAAACCTGAGGGATGCTTACACGAGTAATTTGCTGAGTATAGATCCAACAGCCAATAGATGGAGCTCATCACTTACTCTGTCATGCCCCAAGGATAAATCAATCAATCTACTGATCGGGATCTATCAGTACAATGTGTTTTAAGGACATCTTCACGTTATGATACACATGACATAACACACATCATTTGTGTATAAAAATGGGCGTATGTTGTGTTAATATTGTTTCTTTCATATGTGTTTGTTGTGTGCATAATAATGCATGAATTTAAAACAATAACAACAATAAAACAATGTTTGTTGTGTGTATTATAATGCTTGTAATAGGTGTGTGTGTGTGTGTGTGTGTGTGTGTGTGTGTGTGTGTGTGTGTGTGTGTGTGTGTGTGTGTGTGTGTGTGTGTGTGTGTGTGTGTGTGTGTGTGTGTGTTTGTGCGTGTGCGTGTGCGTGTGTGTGTGTGTGTGTGTGGTGTGTATCTGTAATACATGGCTCTCTGGGGTGTGGCGAGGAACCCATAATAATTTCTTGCTGCGATGTGTGTGGAAGACACACACACACACACACACACACACACACACACACACACACACACACACACACACACACACACACACACACACACACGAGATGACAGAATGAGAGAGAGAGAGAGAGAGAGAGAGAGAGAGAGAGAGAGAGAGAGAGAGAGAGAGAGAGAGAGAGAGAGAGAGAGAGAGACGCACACATAGAAACAGACAGGAATTGAATGGCTCCATTCATCAATTCATATTCTCCCACAGTATGGAAATGAACTAGGGGTGAAACATCTCAGAGGTGCCAAGCTGTAGTTTAAAAATAACTTTTGATTTAATGCGGGGGCTTAAGTGTGGAGGCGTCTGCCAAGCGGTGTAATATTCAGGACACACAGACATTGTGTGTGTCGGCCTTCTCGTGCGCCTTCAATGTTGGAAAAGCTTCCAAAGTAGAGCACAGGTGTCTCACCCCCCATGTGACAGGGGGTGGGGGATACTGGAGCCCTGGTGACGCCCTGGCTTCTGGTATCACCCTGTCCCTCGGTTATTGAACAATAGGGGCTACACACGGCGGACCGGAGGACTGGAGCGAGGTCATCAGGGTCCCCGCCCCCCCCACCTCCAAGATCAATCAATCGTATCACCCAGCACGCAATCAACCTTTATTGATTCTGATACTAATCCTCCTCGTACATGAAGAGCCAACAAAAACAACAAGTTCTAACCAGCACAGACCAGATCTAACAAAACCATGACCAGACCACATCAGACAAAACCAAGACCAGATCAGACCAGATCTAACAAACCATGACCAGATCAGACCAGATCTAACAAAACCATGACCAGACCAGACCAGATCAGACAAAACCACGACCAGATCAGACCACATCTAACAAAACCATGACCAGATCAGACCAGATCTAACAAAACCATGACCATATCAGACCAGATCTAACAAGACTATACTAGACTACCAGATCAGACCAGATATAACAAAACAAAGACCCGCAAATACCAGATCTAAAGACCAGACCGTTACCACAGACCAGATCTAACAAGACCAGACCGGACCGGAACAGCACAAACCAGACTCTTAGAGAATTTAGACAGATATGCTGTGTTCCTGTGAGTCGCTTCCAAGCCGCCACACAACTGTAGAAAGGCGATCCGCTAGAGAGCTTCAGGAGAAGAGCTGCCAACTCCGCACTCACGCCCACTTTGCTAGGTAAGGCTCTGTAATACTATGCTTTGCTTCGCAATGAAGCACAATGCTATGAGCCAAGCCCCTCAATAGTAGGCTCTGCTGTGCTAATCTCTACCCGTGCTAAGCTAAGGTATGCTATGAAGCACACCGTGTCAGAGAGACAACCAAACCTCTGAGGAGCGTGGCGTGAGGAGGAGGAGGGACATGTGTGATATGAGGTCCCAAGAGAGTGAGAGCAGATGGCGGCCAGGCCCGAGGCTGGGGGCATGACATCCAGAGGGAGGGGGTTGGCTCACCCTCACCCTCATCATCATAACCATCTCATCATACTAGCCCTCTCCTCAGTTCTTATCACTGTGTCGTGATAGTAACCCCTACTCTCCTCATTGTTACATTTTATTGATTGATTATTCAGTCTAGGTCTAAAGTTCAAACGCTGGGTAAGAACTCTGTAGAGAGCCTCGACCCCCTGTTAGAACCAGTGGGTTAGTCTCAAAACAGTTCACCCTGCAGGTGATGCTACCCTACCCTACTCTGTTCACCTCAAATTCCTCTGTAGCCGCAGTTCTTCATTTGGTGGTTTGGTGATTTGGCAGTTTTTTTTACATTGATATGTGATTAAATGACCACCTCTTTTATTTGGAGAAGAGATGGAATGAAGCATGTTTGAAACCCAAATAATATCTCCTATTACTATAATCTTCAGCCATAAAGGAGAAATCCGGTGCAAAATGGATTTGGGATATGTTTGGTATGATAACGAGTTGGAATGTTCGTTTTGGAGCAAAAAAGCGCATATAGACGCATTCTACAGAGCTTGCGTGTTGTTGACGGATGTCACAATCTCTGTGTTCGTCAATCTACTTATTGAGTCTTAAGAACAAGATGGCATCGATGGGTGAACTACTGATGTTATTGTGTGTATAAAATGTATTTTTTAATAAACAATCTGTATACTTACAAAGTTATCAATGCCTCGTTTTATATATTAAGACCTTATTATACTACCAAAGAAGTGTCGGGCTACATCTAGCCTTTTAAGTGGTTTAAAACCGCGATTTAGTTTTTACCATAACACATGCCAACATCGTTCCAAGTTTATAGCGTTTTGGTAGAATCTGCTAAAAACAGCCAACTTAAGAATGCGTCTATACGTGCTTTTTTGCTCCCAAACGAACATTCCAACTCGTTATCATACTAAACATATCCCAGATCCATTTCACACTGGATTTCTCCTATAATGGCCTACGTCTCCTTCAGTCCATCAAGGATGCCTTCAACAAATGGACAGCTTCCACGTAAGAATAGCCTTGCCATTGTCTCTATGGGGTAGAGCAGAACATTTGAAAAGGAATGTCCCACAAAGACTCCCTCTTAGATTTCCTCAAACTGGTTCAGAGACATCAGGGAATCTTTCGACATGGGCCTACAAGCCTTAGTCTCCATTAGGCAGCTTGGAATGACTGGAAAATCCCATCAGATCTAGAAATAAGACCATATCTTTGGAATCATGGTTGTATTACCCAAGACCACCACCTCTATTGGGTAACACTATAATTTGGTTTTTCATATGCTTTTTTGTTTAGTTTCATGCTCTGTTGTAAAGCAGCTGTACGGGAGACTGTGCATGGAGGGACTTTCTCTCTCGTCACATGTGGTGTAAGCCCATCCTCCCAGCGGGAGAGGCACTTAAAGTAATACCACTGGGCAGAGGCTCAGCATTACAACTACAACTGGCGGACACATCTTTAGAATCAGTCCTGCCATTTCATCAACATATCCATCTGATTGGCCTCTTGGATCCTTCCTTTTGAACATATGCACACATTTCATCCGTTCTATATAGGAAATGTAAAGAGGGAGTTGGGAGTGGGATCAGCTTGTCAATAGTGGTGTTCTCGTAATGTACAGCTTAATGTATAGGGGTCCCATGATGCTTCTGCCCAGCAGGCTTCGGGGCATGGCCTTCATATATCCTTGAATGCTTCCCAGGGGAATGCAAGTTGGAGGTCAGCTTTGAGCGCTTCTATATGTGTACGATTTAGGGTTAGACAATATAGGATTCTGAGTAGAGCATGTATTCCATGCAAACTCCAGGTTTTATGCTGTCGCAATTGTGGCATCAATCTACATTAATCCACCTGTTTTTGAACTGTCCAGCTGTTACGATATTCTGCTTGGTAGGAATATCTCTGATGTCAAAGGGTCAATGTTCATTTCCCAGTGTGTGCCACAGGATGCCTGCCGTGAGTGTTAGAATCACTGTGGATCTGCTCTGGACACTGGGTCGCTCCTCATACTCAACAGGAAGGGGCGTCGACCAGCCTACTGCTCCAGGGACACGTGCTGGAGGGATACCTGGACCTGCGTTGCTTCCTGCCTTGTAAGCAGGACTTTGATAAGGTCTGGGACACTGTCTGCAAGGGCCTTGTTTCATCAAGTGGAAGATAGGAACTGATTACATTTGCCCTTGTAATTAAGACTTGTTAAATTAACACCACGCTTCCTTCCATCCCTTCTCATTTGTCCTTCCTTCCTCGATGTGTGTGTCCTGCAATAATTCTCATGCTCATGCTTCCACTGGAGAAGGCTGGTAATGTAAATCTCTCATGAAATGAAAAAGAATGAAGACGAAAAATAAAACGGTCAAATCCGCGGTGAATTAGGAGGACAATCATCCATAAAGCTGTTGATAACAAATGCCCCTCACTCTGTCATCATATCAACGCATTCATCATATTAACCCTGCATGTAGTTGTCTATCGCTCTCTCCATCTGCCAATCTGTCTGTTTCACAGGCCTCGCTGCACGGCGGCTCTGTCCTGTGTGTCCGGCTCCATGGGTTGCTCCTGTGTGAACAGCTCTGTGTTTCATGCCTGAGAGACCCCATTCAGACCTAGCTACCCATGCATGATCAGAGCAGGGGGGACACGGCTCGTTCAAGCACGGGACAACAACAACGATAAACAACAACAATGCATGTTGGTGGTAAATGATTGGTGCAGGGGCAGGACTGCGCACAAGGCCAACGATCAGATGACTTATCCCGGCGCCCTGCTGTCCACACACACAGAAACACACAAACACAGCCAGAGCAGGGGCTGGACGGACGAGGTAGAGGGGGTGAGAGAGAGGGATGAAGGGGGGAGAGGGGGTGAGAGAGAGGGATGGAGAGGGGGTGAGAGAGAGGGATGGAGAGGGGGTGAGAGAGAGGGACAGAGGGGGAGAGGGGTGCGAGAGAGAGATGGAGCGGGGAGAGGGGGTGTGTGTAGGGTGGACACTGAAGGGTTAGAGAGGGGTAAAAACGAATTTATAGTCGGCATGCGTAAACTGTGCAAGCCGGTGCAAAACCCAAAATGTCACAGGTGGGCGACATTCTGACGCCCATCCGGAGGAGTGTGCGAAGCGTGCGTAAGCACGGTGTTGAGGCGGAGCGGCCGTTATGAATGCCATGGCCGTGCGGGGACCGACTGTCCACCTCATGAACTATTCATCCCACTGTAGAGGGAGATAGAGGGGGTGGAGGGGGGAGAGGGGGAGAGGGGGGAGATAGAGGGAGAGCAGGAAATCGAGGGAGAGCAGGAAATAGAGGCAGAGCAGGGATAGAGGGGGAGATAAAGGGGTTGAGGGGGAGATAGAGGGGAGGGAGGGGGGAGAGAGGGAGCGCAGGGTTTATAAAGGGAGATGAAGGGAGAGAGACAGAGAGAGAGACAGAGAGAGAGAAAGAGAGAGAGAGAGGGGGGACAGCACGGTCTGTGGGATTATCAGTCAACTGGGATTAGTTTTTGAGCGTAACTAATGTCAGAAGACTGACACCCACGTTCCTGATCATCTGGAGCTGTTCCCAAAGGACCGGAACCAAACCAGGAATACCAGTAGAGCTACTTCCGGCCCGTCCACTCTGAGGGTCACAGAAACAAAGGGGATTTGCTGCGGTTTTGCCTCGCGTCCACACAACAGAGGTTTCGGGGACTGACAATGGAGACATTTAAAACTGTGTTCCAGTGGAGTTCTTTAAAAGCGCAGCCCTTACCCACTGTGAATAATATAATAGAGGCACCGACAAATTTAACTTAAAGTGGACATATTATGAAAATAACACTTTTCCTGGGATTTGGGGTGTTGTTTTGGGTCTCTGGTGCTCCCACACGCATACAAACTGTGAAAAAAGTCTGCACATGATTTTTGGAGTGAGATATGCATTTCTGAAAGTAATCTGCCTACAGTTACCAAACGAGCGAGTCAGTTTCGGCGCCCCCTCCTACGTAAGAAGGGGGCACATTTTAATATTGACCTCCCACTACCCAAACCCCCTCCAATCAGAGCTAAAATATTTTTTTAGCTATTCTAAAGTAGAGACATGGAGGAGAAAGGGATTGTACTCCCGGAGCTCAGCTGCCGGACTGCCGCCAAGCTCCCCCCGCCGGAGCTTCGGCGGACGCCCGGAGGAGGAGACATGGAGGAGAAAGGGATTGTATTCCCGGAGCTCCGGCGGGTGTACTCCAGGAGCTGAACTGCCGCCGAAGCTGAACAGCAGTCCGGCGGGGGGAGCTTGGCGGCAGTCCGGCAGCTCAGGACTGTCGCCGAAGCTTCGGTTCACCCACCGGCAGCTCTGACGGGCTTACTCCGCGAGCTGAACTGTACTCCGGGAGCGCAACTGTACTCCGGGAGCTGAACTGTACTCCGGGAGCTGAACTGTACTCCGGGAGCTGAACTGTACTCCGGGAGCTGAACCGAAGCTTTGGCGGCAGTCCGGCAGCTCGGCTCCGGGAGTAAAATCCCTTTCTCTTCCATGTCGCTGTTCAATATGGAATTCAGAGAGTTAAGGCCAAAGTTCCTTTCCTCCAATTCTTCACATCCATGGTGGAGATAACCCCCACTACAAGTCTTTACTTGTTGTGGAAGTACCAGAGACGTCAGACGCAGTCTTTATGATTCATAATATCATCCGAGGGGATCATAGCTTTTGGCTGTGATATTATTATTATATAAATACCTATATATTAAATAATAATATTATCATATTATATTGCATTATATTATATTATATAGATAAAGAGCTCCAGGAGTCCGCACACGGCAACAATCACTTCTCCTCCATGCTGTGGTTCACTCTGACAGCTCATTGGTCAATGGGCAGCAGCTCATTTGCATTAAAGCTACAGAAACAGCGCATTCTGAAGGGACTGAAACCGAGGGGATTAGCTGTAGGCGAGATCTTTTTTCCTAAAAGCTATTTCCAGCAAACAGCTTCAACAACATGTTTTCTGGAGCTCATATACTATTTTTACTTGTTGTGAAAACACCATAATATGTCTCCTTTAACAATCTCCGCTCTTGATACTTGGCTGTTTAAAAAATCTTGGTGCCTCTATTTTAATATTGACGGTATGTAGTAATCGACTTGTGTGGACTTCCTGGAAACATGGACCTACCGGTAAGGCCCAGCTTGTAAAACATTAAAATCTTTTTTAATGAACTCCCGCTAGGTTAACTAGGTTGTTGATGCTTCGTTCTATGTGTAGGGACCCTACTCATGCTACTGCAGAGGTTTAGTGCTATTTGGACCAATATTACTGGTTAAAAAATGCAGATTTGGAAGCGTTCGCTGTGCCCCTAGCCAACAGCATGGAACCTAATCGAGCTCTATACTCGATTATCAATGAAAATAAGTGTCTGGAGGGCTTATTTTATGGGTCTTCATGCCGAAAAAGTGCCTTGGTTAAATTTTCGCTGGAATGACACTTTAATTCAACATGCCACCATCAACCCCCTCCCTGCCCATCAGTGCCTCCTCCACCGTGCCCCCTAACGCTACCTTTCTCACCCAAGCTCCGCCCTCTCCGCTCCACCTCCTGGGAGGCCTTTCATTTTCGAAAACACAAACTCTCACGGCTATAGTATCAGGGCACAGACATCACTGTCTGAATATGCTGTCACCAGGTTGTGATAAAGGTTGCTTTTGGCAAAAAAATAGGTCTGACTACATCGTACCGACCCAGCTTGAACGAGGGCTTTGTTTATTTTTTATCAAGCATTACATTGAGACTAATTGGCTCGCAAGTAAATTGCCTTGTATACAGGAATCATTGATGACCACCATCATTGGTGGCCATATTACCGCACAAAAGGCGGGAATATGGCCACAATTACAGTCCAAACATTAAAGCCGTCAAATAGGCATATCTCTGGAGCACGGCTCATTCATTCATACAACCAACTCAACATGCCCGACACCAACAACCCCTCACTGCCCACAGGGGGGTGCTGTAGGTGGAGGGTGTGTCAGTGTAACCAATACGATAGCTTCAAAGAAATGCTTGTGTTACAGGGTTGTAAGGGATTGACAGAGTTTTTCAAAATTCATTCAGTTTTTCTTTCATTTTGTAAGAAGCTAACTTGTTATTTATTTTCATCTATTAACAGTTTAATATCCTGTCTTGTTCTTACCATGAAATCTGACAATTTCCAGTGATACAATGTACTTGACTCGAATCAAAGTTTTATGACATTTATGGCATTCTGTGTTTCTGTTGTGGTCGCGTGAAGTTAGTTTGCTAGCCTGTTAGCCTGTTTGATGGCTAGCTGCTGTGTCTCGTGCTCTAGTATTCTCAGAAACTATGGAGACAGCTTCAGTGGGTTGATTTTATTTTTATTCTAATGTGTTGGGGCAGGAGCTGTAATAATTTATCATAACCATCAACCACATATTTGTGTTTATTAAACAGCTTGAAATAAACGCTGTGAAGCCGAGAGATGCTGCGAGTCGTCTCTTCAGTCTGCTGAGATTGAGCTGGAATAGTAGGGTTATATCTGGTTAGACGGCAGGGGGGAGATCTGAAGATGTTATTGAGAGTCTCAGGTTTTACCGGTGATAGTCCTTTGTGGAGTAAGATATTAACACTGGCCTCCAGCCTTTTACTGCAAAAAATATTTTGTGGCTGCTGAGTTTGTCTGTTACTCTAGCAAGCATTTAACTGTTCTTTGGATTTCTACTGTTCCCTGGTTTTGTGCTTTAAAGTGCATTGTTTTGCACACATGGTCATTCTGTCACTTTTTTCATTTTTTTCTGTACAATAGGTTTTGATTTATTCAGTTTTCAATCGGTTTTGTGATAAAGTTGAAGATAGGACAGGACGAACAGACATGCTGATACAGCTGATACAGAACCAAGGACTATCTATGTACGTCCTAAAGTGTGTTTTGGTAGAGGAACGTTTATGCACACTAACTCAGTAGCCCTGCCAAGTTATGTCGGTTCTTCAGGTTGTGGTAAGGGGTTCCTGCTGGCACTAACGACTGTGGGGTTAGTCTACCGGTTAGCTAAGCTCCTTAAAGCTCTACACCCATTCATCACCAGTCTAGTGTAACAAACAGTACACTCAAACAGAGATGGGGAAACACAAAGGAGATGCAGTCACTGTGTCTCTACCAGGGCAGGGATGGTGGATGTGCAAAGCTTCTGGCACTACAATGGTCCTTGCACAGCTCAACATGCTTCTTAAGTGAAAAGTCTTCCCTGGCAAGGCGACAGACAAATGATCTGTCCATAAATGGTTAGAGTTGATGTCAACGTGGCTTACATTAACATTTACACTCTAATCCAAAGCGATTTACTATAAGTACATTTGTCAGAAGAAAGAGAAACAACTATATATCGCTGTTGGTACAGACAGGATGTTTTGCCAAGAAAAATTGCCAAGCACTTGCAATTGCTTATTTAACCCATGGTAACATAATTCACACATTCATACCAACAGGACACATATGGCCTTAGCGACTAGAGAGGCTTCTTTCCCGTCCTAGGGAGGCGTCCGGCCCATACAAGAAGCCATTCATTCATCTACCAATACTAGAGATACGAGCGGCCCAGGTGTTCGAGAGACCCAGAAGCTCAAGGCCACAAAAACAAGTGTAATTCCCGCACATAGCCAC
This sequence comes from Gadus chalcogrammus, assembly GCF_026213295.1. NCBI lineage: Eukaryota > Metazoa > Chordata > Actinopteri > Gadiformes > Gadidae > Gadus > Gadus chalcogrammus. The sequence goes on along the minus strand of NC_079429.1, from coordinate 18,529,014 downwards.
AAACCAAGTTGCAATGCCAACACATAGCCGCAAGGAACAGCATAAAGACACATACGGGTATCCAGGGGGGCGGGAGTTCAGCACCATGCTTAGCCAATCAGAGCACATAACTGAGTCCACGCCTGCCCAGTAGATAAGTCACAACACATAGCCCAGGGGGCTAGAACGCTCCGGGTAACGCATCCTTCAGATGCCCTACTAACGCCCCGTGCCCACTACCTCCGTCAGTTGACCGTTGCCCATTGACTTTGAATGGGGACGGACGCGCAATGCATTGTGGATCCGTCCGTTCAGTTGGAGCGTTCGCCACCGTCAGAAAGTTGAAAAATGTTCAACTTTTTCGGCAGCGACGGTTCCGTCATCCAATCAGATCGCGTATGCAAATTTAAGCACTGTGACGCGACTCGGGCTCTGGCGATACTGGAAAGCGGGAAAGCGGGTCATCTTGCCTCGCAACAAGCAGGAAGAAGCGGGAAGAACCCGGCGAAGCGATTTGATTGGCTGACGGATGCCTCTGCAAAGACTACTCCCCCATCCGTCAGCCACGCCTTCCCACGTCCGTTGACTGACGGTGCAGTGGGCACGAGGCGTAAGTGTATCTCAACGCGTGCCCATACAATTCCCCTCCTTTTGCTTCATAGAGACTAGTCCAAAACTTTACCAAATAAAGTGAGTTAAAGCGATCCTGACTCGGCAGACTTTTTCCAAAAGAACACGGCACCATTCCACGTGTGTAACAAGATAGTTAGGATAATATGCTAAGTATAATTTTCAAGTGCCAGGATGTAGAACATACAATAAGCGCATACATTAACGCCGGGATTCCACCGGACGCGTTACGGCCGCGGAACGGCTGCGACTTCTGCCCTGCGTGCATTTCCACCGGGAGCGTTACGGCAGCGCAGCGCTGCCTTGCGAGCCAGCCGTATTCACGTGAGATCACGAGATCACGCGATAATCCTAAACCTAATGTACTCACCTTTCACTCCCAAAACTACTGCAATTAAATGCCAGGCTTTGTCCTTTCTGACATTGTCCATATAAAAAGGATGATTTATTTCATAAATTATTTTATTTTGCTCCACTTCGACAATCAGTCTCTCGTCGTCCATGTTGCCGACCCTCTGAGACCCTTTGATTGATTGTCTGCTGACCTGGTGCCACCGGTCGTGACGTATTGTTGATGTGAAGTTGTGATAAGCTACATGAGCTGAGTATTTGTGTTTTATTTTGAAAATTTACCGGATGCTCTACAGCTTTTACTTTTCACTTCCTGCCCGGCTCGATCTGCTCTGTTGAAATTGACGCGGTTCAGCAAAGGCTCGCGTCAAAAAATAGGAATGCAACCGAATGCTTGCGCTGCGGTGCGGCCGTTCCGCAGCCGTAACGCGGCCATAACGCGGCCGTAACGCGCCCGGTGGAAGTGCCAGGATGTCGAAGTGCCAGGACGTACAACGTATGTAAGTAAGGGAGTATGGGTGGAGGGCGGTGGGGGGTAAGGGGGGAAGCTATGCAGAGTCCAGGTGAACTCTGAACAAGTGAGTCTTGAGTCTCTTGCGGAAGCCGGTGAGCGACTCTGCAGTCCTGACATCAGCAGGGAGCTCGTTCCACCACTGCGGTGCCAAAACAGAGAACAGTTCTCCATGAGGAGAGCTTTCTCAGTGGAGTATGCAGTCTCGAAGCCTGACTGATAGATGTCAAGCAGATCGTTTTGTGAGAGATAGGAGGACAAATGTTGGTGACTGATTGTCAGAGTTTTAGAAGGAATAAAAGAAGAAATAACAGTCTGTAGTTCCAGATGTCAGTGGTGTCAGAGGTCGGATCTTAAGGAGCGGCTCGATTCTAGAAGTCTGAAGTGAGGGACGAGTTTATGAGGGTGGTGAGGAATGGCAGGATGTTGCTCGAGACGGCCTGAAGAAGGGAGGAGGGGATCGGGTCGTGGGGCCAGGTGGTGGCGTGGTTAAACATAACTAATCGAGAATTTTTCTAAAGATGGTAGTGAAGACAGAACAATCGAGGCGGGAGTATAGGGAAAGAGAGATTTCAGGTAACAGCGGGTGGTGACAGTATGAGGAATACAGAGGAGGGAGGTCTTCAATGGGTAAGAGAAAGCAACAAAGTGATGGTCAGACACGGGGAGCAGGGTAACGGAGAGAGCCGATGTACTGCAGAACCTTGTGAATATCAGGTTTGTTCCCGGCCCTATGGGTGGGAGAGCGCTAGGCTGAAGGTGGTGAAAAGGTATGTTAATGCAGGTGAGTGCAACTTCTCTGGCAGGATGTTGAACTCGCCCAGGACAAAGAGTGGTGTGCATCTTCAGGAAAGAAGCTGAGGAGGGAATTCATCTCATGGACTGTTGGCCTTCACGAGAATAACGATGCAAATGATGATCATGATGATTTTAGGGATCAGTACATAATGACCATGGTTATTTTGAAGACCTAATGGTTTTCAAGCCTAGTGAGGAGGAGTCTGTGAAGAGACTAGAAATGGGATTCGAGCGGTTGCAAGTGCACGCAACCTTGAGCTGGGCCCCAAGAAGTGGCACATTCTGCGCCGCTCAGTCCACTTCCTGGGCCACGTCATTGAAAGAAGCCATGTGACGACAGACCCCGTTGAGGTGGAGGCCATGAGGTGTCAAAGTCAGACTTGTTGTTTCCAGACGGCCAGACCCCATGCCCTAAAAAGATCAGGTCATTCCTCTGTCTGGTCATGTTGTACCAACGATTTATTCCAAACTGCTCAAGGTGTCAAAACCTCTCTTCCAGTTAATGTCTGATGCAAAGATCAGCAAGACGCACAAAGGGAGGGGAGAAACGTGTGAATGCTAACAGGAAGTTGACAGCGGCAAATTGAACTCTTCAGAACCTGAAAGTCTGCTTGCTTTGTTTAAGATCCAAATCACCAACTCACTCTGATCCCTATCAGATGGCATATTTGTGATGCTGCAGAAATCATCTTCGCAGAGGTATTTCAAAGACTTCCATGGTATGTAATGCATTTAGCTGATGGTGGTGTCTACAGATCAAAGCCTCATGATCGGTCCGAAGAATGAAGCAGAAGAAAGTGAATGTCCCGTTTCCCCCGATTGGAAGTCTGATTCGTCAGACTAGTTCTATCAGAATGTTGCTGGTCCCGGTCACGGATTCTATCTCTGCATGCTCCCTTGCTGGACGATCTATACTATTGCTAAGCATTGCTGGTTTAACGTCCTTCCATCCCTAGACATTCCATACATATAATGTTATCCATAGCAGGGCATTCACAAGCCCTTAAATTACCATAGCTGGGAATTCTACCAAAGTCATTGATGGCTTTCCTGTCTCCCATAGCTGTGAATTCGTTCTAAAAACCCTTGCTGGCGTTCTGTCTTCCTGAGCGGCTCTCTACTTCTGGTAATAACACTACTTTTGCGTTCCACGATGCAGTGACTTCTGAAATCACTGATCATGGAAGCATCCATTCATGTCATGCATTGATTCTCTTTTGTCCGTCATAAGGTGCTGTTCACATTTGTCAAGGTAATAAACGTTCAACACAACTCATCTCCTGGCATCCTTCATGGATCCATCGTCCCCAAAAAAGAATAATTTCATGGTGTCTAATCTTCAAATGTGTTGTCAATAAATGTTGTGGTTTATCTGATATACTAGTCTCTCCTGATTGAACTACTCTTCACTGTCTGCGTCCCCCTTGCTTCCCCACTAAATTGTTTTCAGCCTATGTGTGTTGGTGTGTGTTATCCACTTGACCAGCAGGGTAGAAATTTAGTCTTTCTCTTGACATGCACCATCCAAATACCAGGTTTTACTTTTCTCCCAACATTTGAATACCTACTGTATTACCGTATATGACAGTTTGGATTTGATGCGGTCATTTCACCTGTTGATTATTGAACCCAAGTTTGTCACATCTCGTATAAATGAATTGGTATTGTGGTAGAAATTAACCTTACATTCTATGTTAAACTATGATTATTATTAGGCCTACATATCATATATATACTTTAATGGTGGAAAAGAGCTGATCACTTTTAGCCTAGATGTTATGTGCCATGTGACACCAGTGAGTAAGTCCAGTTCATTCCCATCTGATGGGCCATGTGGCACATCAGTCAGAGAGTCCAGTCTACTCCCATTTTGATGTACTCTCTGAAGACAATGCTTACATTCACACGTGTGCATCATCTCTGTTTGTATAAGGATAATATATGTTCTAAGGTCACATTGGGACTCAGAAGACATAAGAGAATGCTGACATCCACACAGTATGACCCTGATGGGAAATTCTATATTTGAGGAAAGTCCAACTTTGTATTGCGTAAGAATCGGGGATATAAGGAGCTGTCCGGGATTCATTCGGGAGTGTGTATTCGCGAATACCATTCAGCTTTGTTGTCTCTCGTTTGCGGGTGGCAATAAACTCTCCATCTATACTTGACCTGGACTCCCCGATTCCTCTTTGCTTATAGCTAGTTGAAGTGAATTAGATCAGTTGTTATTAGAAATCCCACCACAGTATCAGTTAACAATAAGGCTACATTAATTTACCATTTATTTAGGTTAATGCATTAATAGCATTATTACTTAGCATCAACTTGGGTTAGGGTTAGGGGCTAGTATTGTAGTTCAGTTGGTGCACACCATCTCCCATCCTTAGTGGGGGATAGGGTTAGGGATAACCCTGGTTTATGTAAGGGATAATGTATAGAATGGTTATTATCGGGAAAATAAGCCCCGACAGGGCGAACTGGACACCGACGTGCATCGGAGGTGTCTTGCTTCGCCCTGAAGGGGCTTATTTTCGATAATGACCGGCGACGTTCTATACATTATCCCGCTTATTAAACTGCTACTTGCCAAAACGAAAAAATAACTTCACATGGTCTGTCTTTTTACAATTAATTTGATACCAGCATTCATAGTGTTGATCAGCAGATAAATAGTCTGCCAAAGACGTTGACGTTGCTTAGCAACCGCTCTATTCAAATGGGGTTGACAAGTTACCGGACTACTTGCGGATTGATACCAAAGACGTCATTAGAGGCAAAAAAATCCTTTATTTTCCTTGACAGTGGTCAATTAAATTTAGCAACGGTGAATTATCAAATATATTTCACCGCCGGAAGTTGTGAAGGGCCCATGCAAGTGAACGGAGCATTCCACGGCATTGAGAAGACCTGTGTGATAAAATGTATTATTGAATACCTTAGTAAACATGAACATATTAGCTTAGTTAATATCAACGCCATTAATAAACATGAACACCATTAGTAAATTATTCCTAGACCTTTTGTTAACTGTTAATTTACCATTAGTTAGCTGTTAACTGTTAATAACTGTTGGTTAATTTTATTTACTAAATGAATGCACCGTTATTGTAAAGTGTAACTGCTTAATATCTCTAAACCTTTGTTTCTGTGTTGTTTTTCGCTACCATAATAGGTCTGCCATTCAGCAGTAATTCCTCTCCTACCGAACCCTTGAGGACGGATCCCTCTTCTGGGTTCCTTCTCACGGTTTCCTCCCGCGGGGTTTGGGTAGGTTTCCTTGTCCTTAAGAGGACTAAGGTTTAGAGGGGTGTGCTCTAATGAGGGCATGTGAAGCCCTTTGAGACTTTTTCTTAGGGTTGTACAAATAAAACGGACCGGTATGAGGGTTTCATACCGGTTTTATAGATGCATAGCAATAGACCATAACTCTTTCATTTAAAATACAATAAATAGTTGGGCTGCACCAATACGTCACGCAAGCCCTTTGCGCTGCATACAAAGCTCTATTCAAATTCTTACACCAAAACTTGAAGTCATGTCATCAATAGAAGGATCTTTTAAATAAATATCAGGTAACTCAAAACGTAAGCTTTAGGTCAATTATAAGCTCTGAATCTGTATCTGTGAGATTGAATTGCTAGTATTAGAGTGTTATTCATTAGAAATGCAGAAGCCCTCAGCTCTCAGTAAGTGATCTGCACTGTCAGTGTATCTTGCTGTGCCCGGCTCAGGTCCAGCCCACCTGGGTCCAGCCCACCTGGGTCCAGCCCACCTGGGTCCAGCCCACCTCACCTCCTGCTCTCGGGACCCGCAGGAAGCCCTCAGGCACTGGGAACGGAGAGCTGGTGGGCAACCCTTTGATGGAGGCGGGGTCGGCGGTCTGGGTCGCCACATCGTCCGCCTCCTCTTGCGGTCGAGAGGGAGTTCACCATACCGTTAATAAAAAGAATGCCTCGGCTTCAACGATGGCCTCGCGCTCCGAGATTAAGAGGTGCATTCATCGGGAATGTGAAATCTGGTTTAAAGGGAGAACGCATAAAGTGAAGGCCATGGGGAGACCGCTTCTAATGCCCCTCTCCTCAGACACGGATTGTCTGTGTTCTAAGAAGTTAGTGACGGAGGACATGTACACGACGGATTGAGAGATGGGGGATGTGTGCGGTCGTCAGAGGTGCCCCCCGCTCAGCAGAGGGGGAAGGCATTGGGAGGTGGATCCGGTTCGGGGAGCACGTGGCTGGGTGCTTTGGCTGCGATAAGACACTGACCTCATAGCCCGCTTGACCGGGCTAACAACAAGGACTGTGTGGAACAACACTGAAGTGGAGAGGAGATGTATGTAGACGAGAAAACATATAGCGATAACTGTAATTATAAACTGTGATTAAGGGCGATATATATAAAACATACTTGATTAGCTCAGAAATCGTTATTCCCCTGTTCTGTTGTCCTCTGTTGAGAGAAATAACCTTGAAGATGATGATGTCGCCATCACCTGACTTGGGTGCAACTGTTGTATAGAATGCTGCCTGACAGAACGTCTGCCATTCGAACCTTAACCCTCAGGCACTTAACTAGGCTCACAGGTGCTGACTTCACAACTACACAAGTGTGTGTAGTTGTGCGTGTGCTAACTTACTGCCATTCATATTAAAATAACCTACTGATTTTAAGCATAAAAAAATTGGATGTAACACCATTTTCATTGGTCTAAAATATATATTTTTTATATGAGACCAACATACTCAACCTATGCTCCCGGTTAAAATAAATTTAAAAGACCTGTGTAAAAAGAGAGGCTATATGAACATTTCCCGGCTCTAGGGGGTGTCACCTGTCATGCACAGCTTATGGGAAGTAAGGTATACTGAGATAATGCAACAATCCAGTATCCCCTCTCAGCCGAGATCAAATTATGGGCTGAACGATGATCACTGAGGAGCGGCTTCTACACAATGCAAAGAATGTTCTCCTAATTTGCCTCCACGGCATCAATAAGACAGGGCTTCTACCTGGTTAGTGCTACTGAAGGACTGCTAAGAGCTAACTGTTAGTGATAACTGTTGACTGCTAAATGCTAATTCTGTTGCTTCCAAAACAGCTGGTGGAGATCATAAATAAATGCATATGAAGAAAAATGAATATGTAAGCCTATGACCTAACCTGATGGTAACACATTACGTGACTTATAACAAATATATTATTGTTTTTGTATATATAACAATAACATTACCATAATTTTCTCCATTACCGCTTAAAGTTAAACTATGTTTTCCCATTAGCAGCCTCTAGTGTCTTGAGGTTTAGCTTCAACTGTCCAAATGTTGACGCTGCTGAATGACGTCTAGAGTCAAGTTATTGAGGCATTTTATTCGGTGAGCATTTCTGACACACAAGAATAATGACTGTCAAGTTCTCAACCGCTGATTATACCGTTGTATAAAATTCCCAACTGTATTTCCTTACCTCTAAGAGTGGCCAGACGTTGTGACCTCATAGCTGGCTGCAGGCATAAGTCTCATGCCAAATGTTTCAGACTTCGCATCTCGGAAGCTTCAAGAATGAAATCATCAAAGACGTTGGGGAGTTGTTGAAGAATGGCGGAGCAACATCTCTGCAGGGACATTAGCATCGCTCTGAGATGAATCAGAGATGAGCTCCTGGCTGGGACGCACACAACATCTTAATTCTTGATTACATTGTCTCTTGGCTCTGCTCCAGCCTTTCCTCGATGGCGAGTGAAATATTGAATAATACTTAATTATGAATGGAAGCTAAAAATACCACCTACAAACACTGAGCGAGATCGTAACCTTTCAATCAGCGCCAAGGGCTCGCTGGTGGTAATGATGCTATCTTGGTCGCTGCCTTTGTTACCCTGACAACTAGTCACCATGCACTTTTGGATCGACCCAAGTAATCAGAGGGAGGCTGAGCCGGGCAACGCTCCCCTAATCTTCCCTGACTTCCTGCTGTGCGGAAAAATGGAGGGATTACTGTTTTCATTTATTCCCTTTGTTTTAATCCCTCTAGAGGCATGTCACCTGGCCACTCGTAGTCCAAAGCCATTTTCGCTTAGCCAAATGAGGCGACCGGAGGACAGAAGGCCCAGTGGGCCCCGGCCGACACAGAACCCTCCGGGAGCCCTATTCCAGGGACCCCTGGGAGAGAGGTTGACTTTTATGCAGTATTTCCGCCATGTGGGAAATACATTTACGACTACACTATGAACTTTTAAATCGGGGCTCCACATTTTTCGATTTTCAGCTGCTTTGACTATATGCGTGTGTGTGGACTGCATTGATAATATTTAAAGGTAAATCTATATTTATTAACCGATCTTCTTGATCTTGTATTATCTTTTAATCCAAAAGCACACGGCTGTGTCAGGATACACGCAAAATAATGTTTCTGTATTCTCGTGTCCAAAACAAACTCAAGCCCTATAAAAAGTGAGCCAGAAATGCAGCACCACTACATTAAACAGTTTGATAGTAATTCTTTCTTGGCTAAAGCTAGACATATAAACTGTCATTTGTGATCTGTGGGCTTTGGGCTCAATAGTGTAAGTGTACCTCCTGTTTTAGCCCAGATTTGAGCACAATCACACCTAAGAAATGTGTTCCTAGGATGGGGATGAGTTATCCCTGTGTGTGGCCCATGCTAACTCAGAGAGACCTTTTTTGTAGCTAGTCACCATTGGGTATGAGCATTATAATTAGTTGTATATGAAACTCAGAGCACAAAGTGAGGTTAAGGGTCTGAGAAGTCCTCTGGGCCTTTAAGGGCTGCCCAGAGGGCCACACATCCACACCAGGGGCCTCATATATCAACCGTGCTTAGAAAAGGCTCTAAATTCCCTCTTACCAATGACATTTAGGATGTGCTTGAATAAAAAAAAAACAGTACTTATCAAACGTGTGCAAGGCGTACGCACATCAGTAAGCTGTCTATCTTAATAAATTCCACCTGTTCTTAAGTACCATGCTCGTGCACGCTCAGACCTTTTGCATTCAGAAACACCTCCAATTAACCATATATGGTCACAGACTTCCCTTTCTTTACCAAGGAAAGGGAAGGAAAGTCTGGGGCCCCCTGCTGGAACAAATGCCCCCGCGACCCTATCACGGATAAGCGGTTCGAAGATGAAAATGAGGTCACAAAGCATCCCTTTATCAACCATGTGTTTTTCCCCTCACCGCTATAATGGCAAACAGAGCAAAGAGAAGAAACTTCTCCAACACTAAAATTGAAACGCTCGTAAATGAGTTTGAATTAAAAAAAAGGTACTTTTTGGCTAACTTAGGGCAGAAGAAAAAAAAGCTTGCTGCATGGGAAAAGATGACTGATGCAGTTAATTCAGTTGGGTCGGAAGAAAGAACCCTATCTGAAAAAAATGAAATAGTTTGATGTCCACAGAAGTGACATGTCAGCAACTCGCCAAGAAGATCAGCACGATCTTTGAAAACACGCTCCCTGCAG
>NC_079429.1:18506763-18514263 GCF_026213295.1 Gadus chalcogrammus | reverse complement strand
TATTCCGGTGGTTGCGGAATTATCAGAATGAACTATGAACTCTGATCTGATTGGCTGATGAGAAAAGATCAATGCGTGCGATCAGACATTGACCTGGGGGAGGGGGGAGGACAGCCCTTTAATGTCACAGACGGCAACAAATCTAAATGATCACAACACGAACAGCAACCGGCTTCTAGTGAAGGAAATATAATCTTTTACAAATTGTGACATTTAAGCACAAAAATAACCCTCACATGTTCATGAAGAAATCTAGGACAAATATAACTCTTTTTTTTTTGCCCCTTGGGAGAATTTTGTCCTTTGCTTCCAACCCATCTCTTGGAGCGTCGGGCAGCTACAGTCAGCCCCAGGCACCCACCCAAAACCTACACTGCCTGCTACCCACAAGAATACAGCAAGATGTTAGTGTTCTGGTTCAGACCTACTGTATTCTTGCTGTATTCTTCTACCTACCAGAATACAGCAAGATGTTAGTGTTCTGGTTTCAGACCTACACTGCCTACTATCTACAAGAATACAGCGAGCTGTTAGTGTTCTGGTGTGAAGGAAGCTCACATGAATATGGCGAGAACATATGCAAACTAACTATTGCACCACCGTGACTAGGTGAACGCTACCGTGTTGTTCCAGATACAACCGGCATGGCAAGGTGTACCCGGGGCCGGGCAATGCGTACCTGCCCATGCCAGGTGCACAGGGCCCATGCCAGGTGTACCGGGGCCCAGGTGTACCGGGCTCATAGGCGGTGTACCGGGGCCATGCCAGATACCCAGAATGCAGCTTGCTGTGGCCGGATGCCCAGGGCCGGCGGCCACAGGCTGCATGAGTGTGTGTGATTACATCTACAGCTGATTACAGAGGGGCCAGGGGTCTGGGGAGAGCGACCTTTGACCCAGCACACTGGGAACTGATCCAGGGGCCGAGCGTGTTGAATCAGGAGGCTGGGCGCATGCTGAACAGCGTGAAGGGGTCCTGACTGTTCTCCCGTGTACAGCTCTTGTGACGTGTTGCCTTCCTCAGGCTCACTCCCGACCCCGCCGTGCAGACAGACAACATGCTAGGATAGTTGCGGGATTATTTCTTACACGCAGAGAGACTGCTCGGGAGGAATCCCTGAGAGTGTATCTGGGTCTGGTGAGAGATATCGCCCGATTGGATTTCCCGGAACCTCCGTCAGCGATGTGTTTTTAATCTCTTAAAACACAAATCCGGGTTTTCTTTCATCAACATTAGTGAACTCTTTTTTGATGTGATGGAGGAAAATCAATTCATTTAAAAGAAACACAATGGTCTAATTGCTTTCTCTTTTTTATATTGACTGAAGGCCATTCAATCTGTTCGACCGCAGCCCGAAATGAAAGAAGGTTAAAGAAAGCCTGGATCAAGCGCTTTGAAATGAAAATAACTCCTCTTAACAGGTTCTGGTTACCGCCATGCGTTTAGTGGTCAGTACTCTGTGGTAATATTATGGTGTTATGATCTGGTGGTTTGGCAATCCGAACACACAGGACAGCCAACACAACAACAAACCGACAGCACTTCATGCTCTAGTAAGATAATCACTCACCTTGACGAGTAAGAGCCACATGCAACCCATCTCTGAAGCTCTCACATCATTTCAACTTCAACAGAAAATATCTTGCTTTACAAAGTCTCGATTTCAGAGTAGTTTCATACATTCGCCGGTTTGTAATCACCCTTGCAGTGTAAATCCCAGTGATAGCACTCTTCATTTTTTGGTGTTAAATATTAAAACTCAAAACAGCAGTCCGAGCCCACTTCCACCCCGGCCCCCAATGGCCCCCTCGGGGCAGCTACGCCGCTGCAGATAGGGACACAACAGAGACTTTTCCTCAGGATCTCCAACCTTCAACCACGAGAAACCAGACGGCTTCACCGCGCTCACGGAGCCATATCGGAGATGAACTTGTTCGTATTTCCGAGGTGATGCGCTCTGCTTTCCATTCGGTTCGCCTCCTCGTGAATACTCAACGCGAGTCCGTCAGTCACTTTGCGCTGGCGGACCTGAAACCAGACCCCCTATGGAGACGCGCCGTCCCTCATATCGATCCGGAGCCTTTTAACCCACCGCCACTAATAAAGTGTTTTAACACGCGTGGTTCACTCCGTCTCCTGTTACCCGGATGGTGCTGCTGCTCCACCGCCCTCCTCCCTGACAACTGAGGCTCTCGGCCACCGGTACGAGAGAGAGGGTCTCCTGGCAGCGCCGCCCACGCGCTGTCACTCGGTCGGGACGCGGCGCGCTAAATAACGACGGACGATCCGCCGCTCGGAGCTCGTGACGTCACAGCCGGTCCTGATCCCTGAACCCTCTCCGGTGTCGACCGCTGACTGGCGCGGGGAAAGTTGAGAACACGTCCCCGTGTGGAGGACGATTCAGGGTGAGAGAGCGTCTCCAATGCGCATCCCCCGATATCGGTGTGTGTGTGTGTGTGTGTGTGTGTGTGTGTGTGTGTGTGTGTGTGTGTGTGTGTGTGTGTGTGTGTGTGTGTGTGTGTGTGTGTGTGTGTGTGTGTGTGTGTGTGTGTGTGTGTGTGTGCGTGTGTGTATGTGTGTGTGTGTGTGTGTGTGTGTGTGTGTGTGTTTGTGTGTGTGGGGGTGTGGGGGTGTGTGTGCGTGTGTGCGTGTGTGTGTGTGTGTGTGTGTGTGTGTGTGTGTGGGTGTGTGGGTGTGTGGGTGTGTGGGTGTGGGTGCGTGTGGGTGCGTGTGTGCGGGTGGGTGTTTGCGTGCGTGTGTGTGGGCGTGTTTGTTTGTTTTTAGGGCACGTGTCCCCAGTTCCCAGTTCAACGCGAGCAAAAGCCCTTTCTTCATCGATAACAAAAATCCCACCAAACAGACCAAACTGGTCTCGATACCAGTTTGCAGTTGGTCCCCAGAACCCTGCGACGGGATTTAGGGCCAGGTGCATGTTCACCCACCACGGCGAAATCTCCCAAAATATAGGCATTGCATTGTTAAGTATACAGCTATAAGACAATATTTACTGTTTCTGAGGGTACTTAATTCTAGTGTAGGACTATTTGGTCGTGTTATATAAGATGTAGGCTCCCACTTCATTCACCCCAGTTTCACAACAGAACATAGGCTACAGGACGGTAGGAGCCTAGAGCTAAAAATATAAAATAAACATAGACTATTGAATAGACAGAAAACACTGGCAAAGATTAAAGTAATTAACCTAGGTCGGAATTGGTTGTGGTGTGTGCCCTCTGTGTTGTGTGTTGTTTGGGTTGGTTGGGGGGTGGCCCTGCGGCCCCCTGGGGAGGCGCCGCTCTCAGGGTCTGAGCATCCCCCCCCCCCCCCCCCCCCGCTGGGTTGACCTTGCCAGCGTCTCCGACCTCTTGGCCTCGCAGAACCACAGAACCGCCGGCTCAGCAGGGGGGGGGGGGGAGAACTACACAGGGGAGACCAGAGGGACCAGAGAGCATACAACAGAGACCAATGAGAAGAGACTAAAGGTGATATCAGAGTGGAGAGAACAGAGAGGAGAGAACAGAGAGGAGAGACTAGTCACGGGAGTATAGACCAGAGAGGAGAGACCAGAGAGGAGAGACCAGAGAGGAGAGGCCAGCAATGGGAGGATAGACCAGACATGAGAGACTACAGAGGAGAGAACAGAGAGGAGATACCAGGGAGGAGAGACTAGAGAGGAGAGACCAGAGAGGAGAGACCAGAGAGGAGAGACCAGAGAGGACAGACTAGAGAGGAGAGACCAGAGAGGAGAGCCTAGAGAGGAGAGACCAGAGAAGAGTGACCAGAGAGGAGAGATCAGAGAGGAGTGACCAGAGAGGAGAGACCAGAGAGGAGAGGCCAGAGAGGAGAGACCAGAGAGGAGAGACCAGAGAAGAGAGACCAGAGAGGAAAGACCAGAGAGGACAGACTAGAGAGGAGTGACCAGAGAGGAGAGACCAGGGCAGAGTGACCAGTCACAGGAGGAGAGACCAGAGAGGACAGACTAGAGAGGAGAGACCAGAGATGACAGACTAGAGAGGAGAGACTAGAGAGGAGAGACCAGAGAGGAGAGACCGGAGAGGAGTGACCAGTCACTGGAGGATAGCTGAGAGGAGAGACCAGAGAAGGGATCCCCTGCAGAGTGGTCAGGCGTTATATGGTGCCTCCTGTTCCCTGTGCTCTCTCATCAACACTCACACTGCCTAATAGCCCCCCCCCCCCATAACTCTCATGCAAAGAGCTTTAATTTCCAAGATACTGTGATCCAAAGTGACAGCCCCACCTCCCCCCCACCCCTTCCCCGTGGATACTCAGCCTCTCGTGAGGGGGGGCGTGTCCTCACCGTGGCACACTGGGCCCAGCGGGGGTAGGGTTGACGTGCACCAATTAGGAGCAGGGGAGGGCCAGCGGAACACGACCAGGCCAGGACCAGCAGGCCAGCCTGGGCCTGAACCAGAACCGCAGTGGTATCGTTGTAGTGGCATCAGTAGTAGTAGTATCGTTGTAGTGGCATCAGCTGTAGCAGTAGTATCATTGTAGTGGTATCAGCTGTAGTAGTAGTATCGTTGTAGTAATATCAGCTGTAGTAGTAGTATCGTTGTAGTGGCATCAGCTGTAGCAGTAGTATCGTTGTAGTGGTATCAGCTGTAGTAGTAGTATTGTTGTAGTGGTATCAGCTGTAGTAGTAGTATAGTAGTAGTAGCCTAGTAGTATGAGTGGTAGTAGTAGTTTAGTATGAATGGTAGTTTTTGTAGCAGTGGTATAGTATTTGTGGTATGAGTTTTAGTAGTAGTATTGTGTTTATTTGATCAGTTTTAGCAGTAGTATAGTATTATTAGTATCAGTTGGAGTACTGGTGGTCTGCTTCCCAGCAGTGCAGTGCGAGGGGACTTGGAGATCATCTGTCTTTTCAACTGTCAGACCCAGCGAGGCTGGGCAGAGTGGATGCTTCCTGCTGCAGTCGGTTCCAGTCCACAAGTCAGGGTCAGTAACCCCAGTATCCCAGCCCCAGCCCACAGACCACCCTGCTGGCCAGAGTCTTAGATACAAGGATAAATGGAAACAATAGAGCATTCTGGGTAATGTCACCTTTTCAGGTCCAGGTTTTTTCATCACCTGGGATGTGTTGACCTAGAAAAAGGCTGTGTCCATGTTTATATATATATATATACAAGGTGTCCCAACATGAACGTGCGGGTGCGGGTTTGTGTGTGTGTTTGTGTGTGTGTGTGTGTGTGTGTGTGTGTGTGTGTGTGTGTGTGTGTTTTTTTGTATGTGTTTGTGTGTATTATGTGTGTGTTATGTGTGTGCGTGTGTGTTTGTGGGTGTGTGAGTGTGTGTTATGTTTGTGCGGGTGTGTGTGTTTGTGTGTGTGGGTGTTTGTGTGTGTGTGTGTTCGTGTGTGTGTGGCTGGTGTGCGTGTGCGTGCGTGCCTTCCTGCATGTGTGCGTGCGTGTGTGTGTATGCGCCACACAGGTGTGTACGCGCTGCACCCCACAGCACTGAACCCGTGCTTCCGGAAGCATCCATCTGATCTGCAATAAGAGGTATTATCCAGACGGACAGCGGACTAACGCAGAGAACAACAGATTGAAAAGGGGGAAGAGATTGATCAGATGTGAGCTGCGTGGAAGCAGCTGCCCCGGCTGAATGTGAGGACCTCTCCCCGGCGCGTGACAGGGGGGGGTGAGTTATCGGCCAGCGCGCAGTGCTCCATGTAGCCTCATTGATTTTATGAGTGATGGAGGAGGCCGCATCTCTAAAGACAACCCGGGCACGCCACTGGCCTGCAGCTCCCAGCTGGCCGCCGCCGCCGCCGCCGCTCCTTAGACACACGGAAATGCTTTTAAGGACCGTTTGTTTAGTCATCACAATCAGAGGCTTGCTTTTTTTAACCACGTAAATGAATCCCCAAATTACCCGATTCAGTCGTTTAGAGGCTTTAGAAGTGTGTTTGTGTTCATCTTGCTAATCTTGCAATTATCTTGTTAATCTGATTCAATTATTTATTATTTGGTATCTTGGTATTTATCTCCATCTCTAATTCAGTCGTCACATGAAATGATTCATATTATTGAGTAAGTCATTCAGATGTGCAGCAGGTGCTGACAGCAGCAGCCAGATGGATGTTAAATGTCACATATTTCACACATGGATAATGGAACAGGATTTGAGGGAGTGTGCTGGAAGCAGGCTTTACTTCATTTGAGGTGTTAGCGGATCATCCTGGTCACCAGAGAGAGCTTCATCCCTTTATGACTAGTGCTCTTTACTGTCGTTGGTTCCACCTTTTTATCCAGAGTGTCTTTCAGAGATTTCTGGATACATTTCATTAAGGAGCAGGCAGGGCTTATAGCCCCCCCCCCCCCCCCCCCCCCCCACCCCATACACACACATCCATCTATCCACCTATCCGCCTGTCTGTCTGTCTGTCTGTCTGTCTGTCTGTCTGTCTGTCTGTCTGTCTGTCTGTCTGTCTGTCTGTCTGTCTGTCTGTCTGTCTGTCTGTCTGTCTGTCTGTCTGCCTGTCTGCCTGTCTGTCTCTCTGTCTGTCTGTCTGTCTGTCTGTCTGGCTGTCTGGCTGTCTGTCTGTCTGTCTGTCTGTCTGTCTATCTGCCTGACTTCCTGCTGTTCCTCGCTTCTGACAGCGTGTGGCGTTCTAGTGAAGCCAATATGCTAAGCAGCAGCAGCATCAGCAGCACCTAGCGACGCTGCTGCCGTCGCGGCCCCGGCCCCCCGCCCCCCCGCCCCCCGGCCCCGCCCCCCAGCCAGCCTCCGCCAGCACTGCAGCAGGGCCCGTCCGTCGTGCCTGCAGGATTGATTCCCGACCTGCTCCCCCTGCTCCGCAGCGTGGCAGCGTTCCACAGGGATCTGCCGCAGGTGTGAAGGTCACCACAAGAGAGACGTATTTTAATCAAAGACAGAGGGTCTAAAAATACCTCCGCCCGGCCAGCGCCCCCCCGCCCCCGGCACCGATGGCGGCTGGTGAGGAGAAACGCAGACGCCGCCAAAGAGCGGGATGTCGTCCTCCTCCACACGCGAGTGACCAGGCGTAAGGAGAGACGGAGAGGCCCGAGCTCAGCGCACAAACACACACTGGAGAGGAGGTCTCTCTCTCTCTCTCTCTCTCTCTCTCTCTCTCTGGCTCTCTCTCTCTCTCTCTCTCTCTCTCTCTGCTCTCTCTTCTTCTTTCTCTCTCTCTCTCTCTCTCTCTCTCTCTCCTCTGGGCTCTCTCTCTCTTGGCTCTCTCCCTCTCTCTCTTCTCTCTCCTCTTGGCTCTCTCTCTCTCTCCCTCTCCCCCTCTTCCTCTTCTTCCTCCTCTCGCTCTCTCTCTTCTCCCCTCCTCTCTTCTCTCTCTCGCCCTCTGCCTCTCTCTCTCTCTCTCTCTCTCTGGCTCTCCTCTTCCTCTCTCTCTCTCTTTCTCTCGCTCCTCTCTCTCTCTGGCTCTCTCTCTCTCTGGCTCTCTCTCTCTCTCTCTCTCTGGCTCTTCTCTCTCTCTCTCCCTCTCTCTCTCTCTCTCTCTCT